>NC_056744.1:130161146-130201146 GCF_019279795.1 Protopterus annectens
TTTTAAAAGCATAAAACCTATTACCATATCTTCTGTTTTACTTAAACTGTGACCAAATTATCTTTTTTATGTTGGTTATTTAAAATTATAAATATCTCCTAAGGGAAATTAGCAAAACACATAGGAACATAACAAAGATTTCATAACCTGAAAGCAGCACTGAGACTTCATAGTCTTCATATAGTATAAAATAGATTTAAATATATATTATTCTCTGAGTCATTGACTTAAATCAAAGCTATTCATGGATGCAGTGCATTTATGTAAGACTCAAGGGTATACTAGGCTTTGAACAAAATGAGCTATGCCTTCCACCACAGGTATAGCACAGCTGACCCATGATAAGTTTGTTTCATTATACCAGACTCATGTTGCAGTAGGGCCATAAACCATAATATAGAGGATTATCGCCAGCAACCAATTGTAATTTGTTTATTATGGATGCCAAGAAATTCACTTTGAGAGCGAAGCTTGAGAGGTGAATCTTACATCCATATTGAGAACACATAATTCTTTGTAGTACATTTAGCTTTATCTGGTCCATGTAGTACTAGTTACAGGGAAAAAAAATGCTAAGTGTTTTGCTGGCTTTCAAAACCATCGAGCACTTCACCAGCTCTGTCAGAAGGACAGAAAAAAAGTATCCTGTTTGCAGAGACCTTGTCATGCATCTCAACTGTCCAGATTTTCACAGAATGTTCAGATTTTTGCCTCATATTTTTGGTCTGTTCTTCATAAAATCTGTGGTTTTCTGAAAAATCACTGATGACTGAAGTCAGTAAATAATGACATACATCTGAGTTTCAGGCATTATATCCTTCAGAAATTGCAGGCTAACACAAATCCTGTTATTCAGTCAACTTTGTAAGTTTATAAGTCAGGGACACATGACTGATACAGACAGCAGGCAGAGACAAATCTATTTTTATTCTGCCACTGATGCTTGCTGGTCAGTACTGGCTGGAGAGCTGTCCTTACCAAGTGAAACAGAGGGTACTTAACATTTGTTAAATTTGGTCTCGCACTATAGTAGCACTTAACTGATTTGTCTTTTTCCAGGTATTGGAGCATGATCAGTATGTTCCATGCACTATAACATGTTACACAACATCCTGCAATGGCCGTAGCAGCAGTATAGCCTTACTTTAGTAATGAGCACAGTTCCCTTTTTAGATAACAGAAGTAACTGGTATGTGCTGTGGATTGGTGGGGGTACTGCATCTCAGGGAGCTTTTATTACGTCAGGCTTGTTTGCTTCACTGATCCTACCAGATTGCTTGTCCTGATTCTACTTGGCATGTGCAAACATATAAATCATCTGTGACACAATGTAGATTTGTCCCCTCATAAACTGTGGAAACATTTTATTTATGAATCCTTTATTTATGCTACTATATCACATAGCTCAAATGCACAACTAAGCATAGATTTGAAGGCTCTGAGCAAATTCCTTTTGGACCTGTCAGCATGATGTGAGGTGGTATGGACCTTACGTGATTGTGTTTTTATGTTTCATTGTTAGCAAGGACATGAAAAGGTGGCAGACAATTTTTTTTTAACTTTATCCATCTACTTAGGTTCATTGGTAGGAACAGGCAACTGGCTTGCAGACCATTTCAAGCCTAGCCAAAAACCCCAAATTCAGAATTTCTCTCAAAACTCAAGGAGGGCAAGACAAGATAGCCTGGGAAAGAATTTGAGGCTGCCCATCCAATAATCTAGGTTCACCTGGAGGGTGGCGAAGTGCTACTTTGCTTGACATGAAGTGGAAGTTTGTTCCAGAAGGTGAGGGATACATTTGGGATATTTATGTCACAGCAATGTTGTCTGTTACCAGATGGGAGTTTTCTTCTAATTATATGTTGCTGCAAGTAGCATGACATAGGTTGAGAAGGAGGGCTCTTTAAATGAGACATGACAAATGTGAAAAGGTGAATTTTTTGTGTCACACTGCTAACAAGATCATTGGATTTTTTTTAAATGTAATGCTGTTTTGTGGGGACATAAAGGGAATGGGTGTCAAATATGACTTTTCCTTCTTTGTTCTAACAAGACTTACATTATACCACATGGGGAGATTATTTAATATATTTACTATTAGCAGTGGGATTCATTCATTGTGAAGACAGTTGCAGTGCTCAGATGGAATTCCTCATGAATTTAAATTATATTCATAATCCACATAAATCTTGTTTCTGTAAAATAAGTAACCATCTGTCTATGGAACTTGAATAAATTTTTTACTTGAGAAAGGAGGAAACAGTACCTGTATCACACCATGCAGTTTATATACCTTAACTCAACAGAGATATTTTTGTTGACTTTCAAAGAGCATTTCAGTACATCAACCATAACATGCTAAAGACTTTCATTTTTGGAAAAAGCACTTTAAACTGGATTAAAAACTATCTCACTAGCAAAGCTAGTAGTATCCTAACTGATAGCTAGCTTTTTAGTTTAAAAGGAAATGTGCTCAAGGGATCTGTACCAGAACCCATTCTCTTTTCTATCTGTATCATTAATGTAACTACAATATACGTCCACCATCATCAATTATATTATACTAAGTGTGAAGGATATTCTCATTGTTAAACCTGGGCCCACTCTGAAAAAGTATAGAAAATTAGCTGTGGGCAGAGTTTATCTCCATTTGGAACTGAGATGATATCAATAAACACTTAATAAATACTAATACAATACATGCACCTCGGTATTAATAGGAAACTCAAATAACAGTTACTGTTGAGCTGACAGATTCAATGGGAAACATAAAAGTTCAAAAATATAAATATTTGGAATTGTGGTTGGATCATGCTAGTGACCAATTATACTAACAGGTTTTTCTTATTATTTAATATTAAATGTACTTCAGTGTGCTTTGGCAGTCATTGTGTATGTTTATTTTGTAAAGTTGGCACTTCAAGTAAAGTTATATGCAACAAGATTCCATCCCTTCCAAGGAGTTTTAAAAAAGAAATTGTACACATTCCATCTTGCTTGCACTATTTCTGTAGTTCTAAGTGCACTGTTATATTCTTATACATTTCTACAAGACTTGGTATTCTTTATTAAGAACTATTTTAAATCTGGAACATTAAAACAGTAGTAAACAATCTTTTGAAAAAGTGAATAATTGTTTACAATCAATAAAGCACTACAGTTGCTATTTTCTTAACACCATCCTCCTCTGGGGTATGCATTTTAGGACAACAACACAGACTCTTCAGGGATAAAAAGTTCTGTATCCTCACAATAAGCCATTATTTCCCTAGAAAAATCACACTGCCAGGTAGTACTATTTGCAGATTTCACTTTTAAGTCATCTTCTTTTGCTGATATATTTACATTAAAATGATTCTCTACAGAATTTACTTTGGCTTATTTTATAGTTTACCCTATTCTGCTGTACAAACATCTGACAAAATAAAGCATGCACATTAAATAATTTTGCAAATGTCTGCACATTAAATAAGCTAAAAAGTTTGTATCGTTTGGCAGATATTTGCTTCCTAAATTGCTTAACTGTGAAGTAGAGCTTTTATTCCTTACTGAATAGTTAGTTATCTCCAAGCCAAAACACTTTGAAGAATGTTCTTAAGCACAACAACCGATGAAATGAAACCTATACAAATGCCACATCATGTCTAAAATAGTAGTATAAAATCACCTTGAGCTTCCACTGTAAACAGGCTACTAGTCTAGTGGGAATAAGCTGGTGAATAAAGGATAAAAAAGAAATATACCTGTGTAAATATGTTTATGGAGTACAGAGCCATAGCTACCTCTTCCTCTTTTGAAATCCTTAACAAATCACTTGCTACATTTGCAGCAACTGGCATGAAAAAGCTTATACCACAGACAAAGCACTGAAGAGCTTCAGCCCTGACCGCAAATGCAGTATCTGTATTCTATCAACCAATCACACACCTAACATCTTTCTCTCATGGTGAGTGTCCTCATCACCCCACCCAAGCTACACTTCAGACTATTAGGCATTTTATAGTCTGTAAATGATGTAATAATTGAGTAATCTGGTGTTAAACCCAAATATATCTTTAATACTGGTGGCACTTATCACACAGATACACACACACACACACACACACACACACACACACACACACACACACACACACACACACACGCACACACACACACACACACACACACACACACACACACACACACACACACACACACACACACACACACAGGCACACACACACGCACACATCTTACTGATAGCTTGAAAACTATCAAACCATTTTTAAGGCGGTAATGACATCACAGTAGCTATGCTGGTAGCCCAAAGCACAATGAAAAAAATAACATAAATCTTTTAACTATGTATTCTTTCTCTGAAAAACAAAATAAGGCAAACAAGAAGATACAACATAAGCTCCTGGAGGAAATGACTACCTCACTGAATCTATTAGGCAATCATCAACAAGTATAAAATATATACTAGGCAGCAGCCGAATAATTCTCTCCTAAATGATGTCTGATGCACCCTTGGGGGTCACCTTACCATCTAGCAGTGAACCTAGATAAGGCGAACATTATGAGGAGCATCTTTACATGTAGATCAGCTTCTTCCCATTATAGGCTAGCAGTCCATGGACTTCCTCAACAGAATTCCTTTGGGTTTTATCTCTCATGCTCTCTCCTTTCTGTGATTTAAAAATAGCCAGCTGTAAAGTAATCCACTCCCTCATAAACATTTGTTCTTCCTCACATTTATTTCCTTAATGTGCCACAGAAGAAAGAGTTCACTCATCTCATATAACATACTGTTGTAACATTTTCTCCATTGTTGGTTTTATTTTATTTATTTCATTTGTAACCTGGCTAAGGGGACTAGGTGAATTAACTCTTTTCAGTCACACAAATAGGTATGCATCTTTGGTGGCATTTAACAGTGAGATAGAAATTATTTATTTATTATTATTATTATTAGTAGTAGTATTTTTACATTAATTCAATCAGGAGCAGAAATGTAGGAATACATTTTGTCTATAGCACTTTGCATTAGTTTAGTCAGGAGCATTTTAGACTGAGTTGCTCAGATATTGCTTTACATCTAAAATAAGTTTCATTGTAGAGTAATGGAGATGCGAACGGGGTTTAGGGGTGCAGGATATTGTTAGAATAATTCAGTAAGGAACAAGTAGGACATTTTATTGAATGACTGTTCTGTAGATATTTATGATGGTAGCAGGACCGTGAAAGCATAAGGGGAAATGTGGAGGACATTTTCATGAGGTATGCTGTCAAGTTATTCGAGCGGATTATATAAAGTACCCTGAATTACATTGCTGATAAAGGGAATAAACATTACAACAGTCACGCTGCAGCTGAAATCTATATTCACACAGGTTGTTTCACTAAACAGATGATTTTACAAAATATGGCCCCATGGTCCACACCAACGTTTCATAATTGTTTACAGTACTGGTACTTTAGTCATGTGGTATGTATCCCAGGAGATCCTCAACTGAATGGAAGAAAGAATCACACATACCATGATTGTTATGTTGCAAAGTCTGGGTTAAGGAAAGAAGGAAATTATTTGTATAATGTCCTGCTGAACTAGAAACCAGATATGTTTAAGTCATTGATTATTTCTAATATCAACAATTATTATGTGTTTGGTGACTGTAGATCCAGGACTGTGTGTTTTATGCAGCCATTTGGACATATTTATTTTGAGAAAACAAAATGCAGTCTACATGTTAAAACACTGGCATTAAAAGTAGAAGTATTAACAATGATTTAACATAGCATCTCATGCTAGCTGATCTTGAAGCTAGTTTTATGACTGAAATACTACAGGCCATGAACGTAAATGATTTGGAGGGTATGTCCCTGAAAGACCATTATAACTGGATGATAAATGACAAACATTACTTGGTGCTATGAGAGAGGAAAACTGAATGAATATGTATATATAAGCTCTTTTTTAAGAAGAACTGATAAATTGATGAAATTATTGCTATATTTGAATTATATTTACTTTCTGTGTTTTAGCTTGTTTGGTACACATAATAAAATACATATTTAAAAAGCACTAGTAATTTTATTTACAAATGTTAATAAATTTTGAAAGTGTTTCCAATTATTTTCATTGTTTTTATATATTACATCATAACTATTTTTTCTTTGCTTTTTAATATGCCTCAGAGATTGAGCACTATCATTGGTTCTCTGATCTTAACCATCTTATTATGTGTTTAAGACATGGATGTTCAGAAATGCATGCCAAGAGCAAAGCTTGAGGTAAATCTTGATATCAGTGTTGAGAACACATAATAGAGGGTTATGATCGGAAGACCCAATCATGATTCTTTGTAGTTAGTTCATGGAGCTTTATCTGATCCATGTACTACAAAAGGAGAAAATAAAAAAAAATAGCTTGATAATTTTCAAACTGCATCTTGATTTTAGTGGAGATTTGAAATTTCCCCCAGTAACACATTTGCATCTATCTTTTCTGCTAAATTCCCAACCATTGTTTTTGAAAATTTGTTAAAACTGCATATATAAAGGAAGGGAATAATATAAAACAAACTAGTTGCAGCATTTCAAACAGCATTTTGTTTTCAGGGCAGATCTGAAATTTCCCCCAGTAACATACCAGCTCACATCTTAAAAAAGTATTATCAATGTACAAAAGTAATGTGGTTTTCCTCAGCAAACTGGTTCTCCAATGAAAAAGAGAAAAGGGATGAGGATGATTTATAATACATTCCTAGTTTTTGCCCAAGCTTCTACAACAGACAAAGATACTAACAGACGCATTAGTCAGTGCTTTTCAACTTTGGTCCAATCTGTCTCTTCTGACATACAGCCAGTTTCTGCTGCTAATAAAAGGACTAACAAAGATGGAAAGATGATAAGTACACTACAAAGGAAATTTGATAACCCCACTGTTGTAGTTTAGCTAAGTGTTGCCAAGAAGAGCTGTAGCCACAGCTAGCAAGATACATTTTAGGTCAGTTTCAGTGCATTTTCAGTTTTATTTTTCTCTGCAAACCAATGTTTTATTTGTTATCTAGGTAGGGGTATGTCTATTGAACCTAAGTGTCAATTTTCAGGATTATCAGTCACATAGCAGGCATATGGATGTTGATGGAATCAAACCATGAGTAGCTTGGTAACAGGTCATAGCGTTAATCCTCTACTACACTAACAACCTGACACATTTCCTTAACCATATAACACTAAAGACTATTACTTATATACCAGTGATCTCAGACATTGCCAAAATGAATATCAGCATTCATGAAGATCACTGAAAAGAAAATGAAATTTCATTTTAAGAAATGATTCGATAACTAAATGCATGTAGAGTGCTTGATGTTTCTAAAAGATACAAGCTTTATTAATGCCTTATCAAACATTAGTGCATAAATATCTTTAGATGCCGTTTCAGTAAGTTACTTCTTCAGTGAATGGATGTTTTGTGAATATTGCTAACCTAGACTGAGGCTAATTTACCTGGCAGAAGATTATATTAAGTAATGAAGTGCAGAGGTGAAGCCCTGACAAAATTTATGTGGGGATTTTAGAATTCTGTGTGTGAATTTCATTTTCATAGGTATCATCTTCTGATGTAATGGAAGTCACTCAGTGACGCTGTAACCATGTATGCACATCACCCAATTAACATGTCAGATAAGAATATCGGTCTTTTACATCCTTAATGAGGATTTGAAAACACTTGATTAAATGTTAGTTGGAAGTGTTTCAACTCATTTTTTATTTCACCCAGTTTGGAATTTTCTGATCACATTTTCAGTAGGAAATCCCTGCTTCTTAGACTGTCAGATTGGTGTGTGTGTGTGTGTGTGTGTGTGTGTGTGTGTGTGTGTGTGTGTGTGTGTGTGTGTGTGTGTGTGTGTGTGTGTGTGTGTGCATGTGCGTGTGTGCATGTGCGCATGCGTGTGCAGTGTGTGTGTGTGTGTGTGTGTGTGTGTGTGTGTGTGTGTTTGTGTACGGTCGCACATGCTTGCTTGTTGGGCCAGAACATTTTCAAACATGGTGGAATTCAGGATGCTTGTTGGTGTATAAAATGTTTTATGTTGGTTCCAACCAGCTGAAGTTTCAGCTAGTTGAATTTGATGAAATGTAGAAGAACTTAGAAGGCTTTACATGAGTACAGCTCTGTGAGGTACTCACCTAAACAGTAGATTTTCAGCATCATTTTTGCTTAAAGTAATATTCTAAGAGCTCTGACTCTTAAAGTTGACACTGTTCCATCTTTAGACTTTTTAATTACCATCGGGGTATCTAGTGTGCATGTTGGGCTATTTGTGCAGTCCTATGCTGTCTTTTAGGAAAGCTACAAGGATTTTTAAGCTAGGTCCTTTAGTAGATGATGTGTACCCAAAAGTCAGAAACTGTTCAAGAAAACTCACAGGGTCTCCCTTGCTGTTGCTACTGGGGTCACTGACCAGCATCACCTCCTGATATTGAGCATGGAGAAACACATTTCTCTCTAACCAGAAACAATCAATAACTTGGACTCCAAGGGGCTGGCATTCCACCATCCATAATGCCAAGCTGTAAGGACTTCTACTTCATTTTAGTGGCTGTTTCACAGCACACCTGGGTGACTGGCATGTCACCTCACACTCACCTCTCAATTAATTAAACAGCCCTCAGTATAATAGATAGACCTGAGCAAACAACAGAACAGAACTAAATATACAAACATAATAGCGGACAAAAGTACGTGGTAACTCTCTGACAAACAGAAACTGAGATGAAGATGATAATAACAAGTTCTTCATGGGAATGCACCATATTAATTTCACATTGTTTTCCCTCCATAACATAACCTGAGGGTAGAAGATTCCGCCACCTATTGACAGAAGGAAGTATCACCTACCAAAGTACCTTGTAAGACTGAATTTTCAAAACCAGTCCAATACTAAGCTATTAGTATAGCCTGTAATCTTTATAGCTGTGTAGACTGAAGTCCAGCTTAATGCTTCACAAATTTGTCTTCCCACATCTCCCATGAAGAAGGCTACTAAAGAAAATGCATCAGCAGAAGAAGTTTTAATTAGGCACTGAAACATTTGCCAAATTCATCAAAACAAAGAAAAATAACTGCCAGTAGTTAAGTACCATTAGTGTTGTCTTATTCAGTTCTGGGGAAACAAAAGTCATTATTTGGCTTTTAAAAATACTTTCTTCCACTGTGGACCCTGAGTTGCCTGTAGAAGTATTATAATTCAGCAGCCACTCTCTCAAATTCTGGTGAAGCTAAATCTTCTGATTTTAAACAATTTCTAACATAACTTTGGACACAAATGATAGGTTGGTTTCCACTGTCACTGAGGTCTTATGAACCATTGTATAAGGAACCAAATAAAATTCATTCCTTTATTCTCTGATACCAGCTTTTTCCTACTCAGGGCAGTGGCTATGATTAGCTGATCCCAGCAAGTAAAGGTAGCAAGGTAAGAAAACTGAGCAGGATGCTGGTCCATTGTAAGACAGAGAGACAGACAGACAGAGCATTACATCAAATGATGACTTGTTTAATCTCTTAAATGTAGCATTTAGATCCTGCTCATGGGCTATTAACTTACTAAGCCACTTACTATGTTTTTCTGTTGGAAACAGTATCCTTGTCTCGTGTCTGCACAAATACTAACAGTTTTTGCTCTAAGGCACTATATTTTTCTTTAGTTGTCTCTTGAGATCTCCAGTGTTCTCGCATGGCCTTGCATGGTTTCTAGTATAAATTTTGTTTCAGTTAATGCTTTTATCTTTACTTTTCCTGACTGGCAATGCTGCATAAACTAAATTTTAATATCTGCATCTAAATCACTAAATTATTTATTTGCCACATTCACAACTGCTGTATAATGTATGTCTACTGACTCTTACTTCCCTGCACTGCATTTCTAAATGTGTAAATGGAGAACTGTATATTTCATGGGTAATGAAAGTGTTTTGTTAGCTTCTGTGGAATTAGATGGTATTTGCTTGATCTGGCAAAGTTTACATATTATACGTATTCGGTTCTAAATCATATGCTTTTTGTTATGTACATTGGTCATATTTAAATCAGATACATTTGCCCTTTGTCACTATTGTCATACATAATACCTAAAGTGCTATTCTTAGACTTCACTCTTCGCATCAGTCTTCAGACACCTCTCCCTGGCATTAAACAACAAGTTTTTGGCTGTCACATGATTTTAAGCTGATCACATGATTTTAAAAAAGTTGTCACGTGATTTTTTAGAATTGTATTTAAACAGTGTGTGTTTGGTTCACTTCATCTGAAGAAGTTTTATTATAAAATAAAACAAACGTTCTGATATTACGTTTCAAGGTGTTTGAGCTGGATTTGTCAGAATCTCTGTGGCTTTGCATGTGTTTTTTATGACTTACATGGTGGCTACCAGACTATGGTTTCACTCAGAAGTGCTTTTCAATGGAATATTCATAGTAATGAAACTTCTTGTATATCTAAGTTATACTTGATCACAAGAAAAAAAAAATCACAAGACCAAACAAAGCCATTCTTAAAAAAAACAAATTAAAAAAAGGCACCTGCAAGGATAGAATTTTAAAACGAGAAATTCACATGATAATTCATGAAAAATGATATCTATGGTAAATAAAGACAAAACAAAACAAATAAACATCTATTACAGCTGAGGTAAAATTGCAGGGGATACTGCCTATACAGATCTGTTCTAAAACAGTAGCTGATGTTCTTCTTGTGTTGTTAGAGTTGTTGGGGGGTGTCAACAACTGACTGCTAAGCAAGGGCAGAAGACACAGGAGGAGCTGTTAATATGATATGAAGTTTGCTATCATAGTGCTTTTTAACAGTATAAGGTATGTTTTATGGTGGCAGGGCTTATAGGCCTTCTACAGAGGCCAGGAACAGGGGGATCATATTGTTCACTAATGTTTGCCTTATTGTTTATTGTGTGGGTATAAGTACTTTTCATACTGTTTCTCTGCTTAAAACAGAAATGGGGGCTCTGAAGCTGACAGTGTTTCTCTTTCTAATTTGGTGGCTGGTGGGAAGGAACTTTTTTTAGGATGTGTATTCCTGGTTGTTGTTCTATACTTCCGTGGTGGTACAGCGGTAGCGTTGTTACCTCACAGCAAGAGGTCCTCCCATTCAATTCTCAGCTTGGCTTGGGAGTGCCTTCTGTGTGGAGTCTGCATGTCCTCCCCATGGTTGGGTAGCATTCGAAAGACATGCATGCGTAAATGGGCATGCCTTCGTTGAAGGTTGGGCATCGACCTGGCACCTCGGCGTTTCGTAAAAATCTACTGCCAATCATTAGCGGACCGGAGTTCCGCTGTGTTGACCCCTTACTGGGAAAAAGCCGAAAGACAAACAACAACATTCCTGGTTGTTGTTCTAATGGGAGAAGTGCATTTATAGGTTCATAAGTGAATATCAGGATAACTGGCGTGAAGGGTCATTTTAAGCCTAGCCAGTAACCCAAGCTCAGAATTAAACCCTGTGCTTTGTGTCTAAGAGGTAAAACCTTAACCTTTATGCCAAGACCCACACACATCTTCACCATATGTGTCTTTCTCACATCATAGCTCTCAACCTTTCATCTCCAAAATGAGGAACACTAGCTCTCATAATGTGGAACAAAAAGGCAAAATGTGGAACACATACTAATGGCTTACTTAAAGCTTCATCTGGGAAGGTTATAGGATGGTTAAAACCTGATGATTTTACTTATAAAAAGATCTTTTAATGAACTGATATGATTCATTTCTATTTACCATGGATATCAGTTAAAAAATCCCTAACACTAAATATGTGACAGAGCCTTTCAGTGTACATCGTCGAGGAACATGAACTTTTTAAGACCCAAAATGAGGTACATTCCTCATAATGAGGTACACTTGAAAGGTATGCTCACAGTAGTATATCCAGTTTGTTGTAATGTTGTTTCAGGGGTAGTTACTTTTACAAATGTTCCCATCTGTTGGTGTTTGGGGGGTAGAAATTACATTTCCAGCTATATTTCTGTTGTGTTGCTTCTTGAGGAGGAGTAAAGATCTTTTTCAAAATATGTCCTTTTTTTGGGGGGGGGGGGTTATGGCATACAGTGTAATCCATCCACACCATATTTCCCTTGGCCTGGGAGGGCATGGAATAATGACATGTACCTGTAGTACCAAAGTGCCACCACAGGTGGTGTTAGTGACAGTCTTAGAAAAGATTTGCATTCGGCCTTAATCCTATGTTGTGGTACACACCAGTGAGCTATGGCCATGCTGTTAGTATATCAGTTTTGTAACTGGCAGCATGTGCCATGTACAGCATTGGTGGCATCAAAAGGCATGCAGAAATATAGGTAATCCATTAAGCAGTTCAACCCTAACTGGGAAAAAATAAGGCTATGGTAAAGGGGACCACAGCTGTATCCAACTACATTTGTGATAGAAGCCATACCTGTCATAATGTGGGATCATTGTTCACAGAACACATATCAGGATGCAGAGATCACATTGGACTGCAAAGGCAGGTATGGCAAGTATATACTTCACTGTGTGGTGTATTAGACACACACCTAAGATTTACTACTGACCGCTGCCATGTGGCAGGTACCTGTACAGATGGCCTGTACCTCTGTGTGGGTCAGGTGGTGGAGTACTGTAATAGTGGTGCAGTGGATATTAGACACCAATAGCTTAAAATATGTCTATCCTCTCATTTACAGTGCAAGATCACTCCAAAGAAGAGGAAGAGAATGCAGACACTCTCCCAGACAGAATTACATTTTTCTGCAGGCTGTCCATAAACATAGCTGGCCAATCCTCCTTCTGGGCCTTCCACAAGCTTGATTGATAGGATCTTTTTGCATGTAAATGATGTGGCCAAATACATCACAGGGCATTAACATGATTTACCATGCCCAAAATAAGGGAACACTCCATGCTGAGGAGAAGATGGCCACAGATGGGGGTCCTCCTACACAGTCATTTCTAATTCACATATAACACTTTCTGACATCTCTGTCAGGGGCATGCCAGCTCCCTCATATTCAGTGAGGGACTTGATAGTGGAACACAATTTCACTGAATGCTACGATAATGTCCCTGGTGGGGTACTCCCTTAAATATATATATATATATATATATATATATATATATATATATATATATATATATATTGTATGTGTGTGTGTGTGTGTGTGTGTGTGTGTGTGTGTGTGTGTGTGTGTGTGTGTAGGTAAAAAATAAAGTGCCATAGTACAGTATGCCAGAACCAGACTCATGGTGAATATGGTTATTTTATTTATATAGGCACATCAAGTCCATGCCATAATGTCAGCCTACCTAAACTACATGGTATATTTTTTGCATGCCCTTCTGTTTTATAACTGTAGTCACAGTGTGATTTTTAATTGTTTCAAGTAGCATTGATACACTTGACTGTGTTTGTCTGATAATCTGGCAGTTGATACAGAATGTCAAAGCTGTGATCTGTAGTTTCTATGTCACAGGGTTTGATCCCCTCAGCCCTCATTTGCCAACTATGCGACCTTAAGTAACTCACTCAACCAGACAGTGCTAGGGGGGCAAATGGGAATTTGGGCTAGTCTCCTCAATGTTCCCTGAACCAAAAGTAACTACCTATGAACACGTTTTCATAGGTGCTTCAGTGTCTGGGTCCTATACCATAGAAGTTGACAAGACTGATGTCAGGGAAATAGCTAAGCCTAAACATGCCTGCTGCAGTCTACAGCCAAGGTGACACTTTCAGATGTGGGTAATAATATGGTCTTGCTATCATCCCCCTTTTCACAGACACTGCTCCATTGGATGTCCTACCCACCCCTCAGTCTCTTGATTCCATTATAGCACAGCAGTTAACGAACACAGTAACCAAAGATGCACCCTCATTTCATTCACCCCAGACATCAGTTAACACTTGTACCTCCCATGAGTAGTGAGAGAAAAGTGTATCCTGCATTCTAGTGACCATCAACATGTTGGTTCTTGACCCTCACCTGAGCTAAATATCTTTATGTCCATCATACAACAAATATGGAGGGCAGTCATAAAGGCACAACCTGATGCCAAAATAGCAGATGCAAAGCTGATTGGTGTGGTGCATTGTCTGCATGATGACCTCAAAGTGGGCTTTGCCCATTTATGTTGTACTTTTGAAAAATGCCATTAGGGAGTCTGTGACTTGAAGGTGCCCATACCTTGCTGCACATTGTCAGCAATGTAATTCTCATGAAGCATTAACAAGATGGAGCTTTATTCCTCTGTGGTAACTACCAGGCTAATAATTGTAAAGTAAATGCAGAAATCTTTTACAATCTAATGTTGTAAAAAAGACTGTATCACAGTAATTATCAACAATGACTACATAACAGATACAACACCATAACTCCAGCAGATAATTCCATAAGCGTGTACCCAATACATAACAATCAAATAAAACAGCTAATGGATCCATGAGAAGTGCAGATATTTCTTCTGAAGAGCAATTAAATAAAGAAAATACACTTCAGCTTTCAAAGTTCTCTTATATCCAAAATGCATAAAGATGAAAAGACTCCTCCTGTGAGACTCATAATGTCAGGTAAAGGCTGGATAACAGAGACAATTGTTATTTATTTAGAACAAAGGTTGCATAAAGTGGTGCCATGTGAACAGAGTCATATCTGTGACAGCAAAGATTTTTTTAAGAAAATTATGCTTATGGAAAGAACAAAATAATATAGCATATTTATTTGTAACCTTGTATGTAGAGTCTCTGTTTACGTGTATTCCTAATGAATATGGTTTAGATGCTATATGTGAGATGCTAGGAGAACAGACATCTTTAACCAGTTGTAAAATGAACACTGTTTGTGAGTTAATGTAAGTAGATTTAAAGAATAACATCTTTCTGTTATCAGGTGCAACTTAATTGCAAAGAAAAGGAGTGGCAATGGGTATACCCGTAGCAAATAGTTATGCAAATTTAGTTATGTTACACTGCAAATGATGTTCTGTTATGAAAAACAACAGTTATGTAGAACATTTAAAATTCTATAACAAGTTTGCTGATAGCATCTTTCTAATTTGGGATGGAACGATGGCTTGTTTACAATTATTCCTAAAGTAAATACAACAAACTATTAGTGTTTTAAAATTTAAAAACCTAATTTCATCTGACCAAATACATCTCTTGGATAAAGTACTTTATAAAGATGATATGGGGAAGACAGCAACCTCAAACTCAAGTAAAAGGAATGCCTACCTTCACAGGAGTAGCATGCATCCTAGCTATGTTTTTAAAAATGTTACAAAGTGACAAACACAAAGAACATTAAGGTTAAATACAGGGGATGAGATAGCAAAACAGCAAATTGGTGGGTTAAAACATATTTTATGGCTAGAGGCAATTCTACACAACAGGCTCATTTTATACAAAATTATGTTATAAAAAAAGAATTTTATAACACTAGAGTGCTATAGTATTCTAAAATTAATAAAAGAAAGACATTGCTGAGAAAGCCTTCAGAGCTTAAGTTTTGGCTGTCATTGGTGCTAGGAGCTGAGGGGCTATACTGTGATGAGTAGTTGGGTCACTGCAGTGACACTGAAGCTCAGGGCAAGGGCTCTTGCAGAGCCACCACAGGTACAGATCTTGTTGTTGGCAGCAAATATTCAAATGAGAGCTTTGAAGGCAATATGTAATTTGTTTATTTGTTGGTTGTTCAGAATAAATTACCACAATTCTCATGGATCCACAAGCTAGTTTTTATTTCTTTGTTTGCTACATAACAGATGTTGATGATCAGATGATTCTGCTCATCACTTCAAATAATGCAGCCTATGTGACCTGACAAATGCCAATACCTTTGCAGGTTCTGGATGCTGTAAAGAAGGTACTGCAAAAATATACTAGTAGAATGCAATAAATGCAATATGTTTAGACTATATTAAACAATCCAGTATTACTACTGAATTGATTCATTCTTTAGTGCAATGAGTAAAGTGAAACAATTACAGACAATATAAATGTTGCAGCAGCTTTTGTTCAACAACCCATAAGTCATACACAAATCAGCTGTATTATTACATATAGCATACTTTTTTGCATGGGGTGGGGGGGGGCTTACAGCATGCAGGACAACTACACCTCAGTTTGATTTCATACCTGCCTATGTCTTCTCTGTCATCATGAAAAGCTATCCCATCTGACATTACTTAGTACAGGTCTGACCTTCTTGAATGGCTAATAATGTATTGTTGAAGCATACACCACTAGAGTGACAGCCAGATCATGGAGAAATAGAACCTTATGCAGGATGATGAATCAGGCCCCCTCTAGCCATACCAATATCCCATTACTTGTCTGTCTCTCCCCATTCACCATAAACCCATCAGTATACATATTATTTTTTCTTTACTTTTAAAATTATTACAGAAATTTGGATTTCATTTAAAACTTTTATTTCAAATTTTACAGTAAAAACACTGACAGCCATTTTTTTTAAACAGGCTAAGCATGAGCTCATCCATTGAGACTCACATTTAGTGAAAATGCATCTGGTAACTACAGAAAATCTACTGGGATTCATACTCAAATTGCATACAGTGAAGTACTAATCAGTGTCTATTTGAAGGTACAAGAATTCAAAAGACAAATATATAAGGTACAAGAATTAAAAAAAAAAAAAAAAAAAAAAAAAAAAAATTATAATGTATTTGCTAACAGCTTGGGACAAATGTCCCTTTTCAAGAACAGCCCTGTCTGGTGAAGTAACTTGGCAGAGTGACATAAAAGACAAATGAAGGCTGAGAGAAACAGCTCTTTAACAGCTCATAGCCTTAGTCATATGCATTAAGTATGAGACAAACTCTTGTAGTCCAAACACACTGCATTTCATGCCTGTGAGCCTGCAAAAAGCAAACTAAATTAAACAATGTATTCGTAGTCATACTATTAACATTAAACTGCTAAATTTCATGCTGTGCAGCTTATTCCCAGCTATATAATAAACACAATGTCAGCATTAAGGAACCCAAGGATCACATCCAAAGAGCATGGTTCAAACAGTGCTTCTGTTTACTACAATTTCCTTCCTTTTACAGATGACCCAAAGCACTGTCTGGTAAAGTGACTTGCTCGGGACAGGGCATAAATATGAAGTAAAATGAAGGATGTTGTGCAAAACTGGAGGCAAACTTGAACAAGCTAGTCTAAATCACTTAAAAATTAACAGAACAGCAGGTTTTATATCAACTGATTTAATCCAGAGTGAGCTACCAAAAAAGGGCTAGTTCAATTAAGGCACATATACACACAAAATTCCACTATGACATGAAACAAAACCTTGCATCCACTCGTATTAATAAAAAACACAATATAATACACATACACACAAAATCCCACTATAAAAAAAACAAACTTCCACCCACTGTTATTAATAAAAATACCATATAGTTCACACACAATAGCTAAAACCCTCAAACCCAACAAACATAGAATCAGACATTTTGAAATGGGTGAAAAAGCATCCCCATCACGCCCGATTTAACCCCCTTCCCATTACTTAAACTGAATAACTATGTGGTCTCAAAATTGTGGGATAAAAGACAAATACCATTAACGGGGAAAAGTCACTTACTTTTTAATTCATTCTTTATCCTCTTTAGGATTGAGCAAAATCTGAGACACAGAACATTCAATTCAGTGCCACCCTCACTAACAAACTCCACTGCCATTATGGGCCCAAGTTCATGTCTATGAATCACAATCCAGAAAGACAACATATGGGGGACAGTGTTATAGTGTTCACAGGGGATGTACTCCTCTGAACATTATATTATGTTGAGGAATGTTCGAGTCCGTCAGTGTCAAATGATGAATAACCTGAAAAAAACATTCTCAGACACAGAAGCATTCAAAAGTTGCTTGCGTATGGGGGATGTGTAGTAGTTAAGAGTAACAGATTGGCAATTTCTTTCATTTTCCACCTCAATCAAACTACCGACAATAAGTGCCTATCTCTGGTGATCTGGATATCTATTTTATTTGAATCCAGGACTATGACCTTCCTTTTTGGTATTATAACAGTTTGGTTACTGCTTATTTTGAATAACACCTCACCTATTGTGTATTAAAAGTGTGTGACTTCATCTGATTATTGGCAGAAGTGGTGTATTGATGTGTCTTGCCATGTAACAGCACATGGCACTATGACTGAGTCCTTGTTTGTGACTTTTTCTGTGTAGGGTCTGCCTTTTGTTTATGTCTCTGTGGTTTTTATCCAGGCTGTTATGGTTTCCTGTCACTTAAAAAATATTCCCTAGGTGAAATGGCATACTTTTTGCATACCTGTAGGTAAGCAAGCAGAGCGAGTGTGTGTGTGTGTGTGTGTGTGTGTGTGTGTGTGTGTGTGTGTGTGTGTGTGTGTGTGTGTGTGTGTGTTTGTATGTGTGTGGGTGTGTGTGTGTGCGTGTGTGTGTCTGTCTGAAAAAACAGCACTGATTTATATCTAAGAACGCACACAATATTGTCAGGTGTATACATAACTCTTATAGATAGCATTAAAAATTTAACAAGTCAGTATAATGCAAAACACAAAATAAAATCTGTAATTACCACCTTTACCACCTGTGTATTGCTGGAATGATGCTGTACGTATGTATGCATGTATGTGTTTTTTTTTTTTTTTTTTTTTTTTTGTGTAGTTTGAAGTTACACTTTGTTATTAAATTGGTTTCTGATAAATTTGTTTAAGCAAAAACTGTATCACAGAACGTCTAGACCCTTAGAGTTTCCTGGTTCACAACAGTCTTCTCACCCTGGATATATAAATGGATTTTGATTTTAGTAGGGATGTCTACCCTAGATCCCACCTAATGTCAAACTGACCTTGCACAGATGTATGCACAGAAAATTGCTACTGCTTATGAAGACGCTGGGGACATTATGATTTCATAAGTTTCGTAAGTATCTAGTTACACTAGATCCTCTAGAAATGTAGCTTCCTTTAGTCCATATGTATATTTCCTGACTGATATTTAATTTCAATATCTACAAGGTTGTTAAGAAGGTTGATAATGTTTCCATTTTTCTAATTTCATAGGTCAGTTTATTCCATCATTCAGGTATTGTTTTTGATAAAAAGAGCTATTAATTTTTAATAATTGCTGATTTAAACAGTGAAAACATAATTATTTCCTTGTGATATTGTGAACCTAAAATCAAGTCAAGCCCATTTTTAGTGTTAGATTATCCACATTCCTAAAGGCTAGCCACAGCTTTTATCTCAAATGTGTATAGGCTATGCTGTATAAATTTAAATACTTTAATCTCAGGTAGTAATCCAGGTTTTCCATTCACTTATCTCTTTTTATCTAAATTCTGATGATGACAGGCTACAAAAGATCGAGCTCTACTCAAGTACAGGTCTAACCATTGACTTAAAAAGACAGTGATAGAGTCTTTATCGCTTGTCATTGTTGTGTTTAATATTGGCCTAACTTTCCTCATTGCCTTATATCTAATATCCATTATATGATCCTTACACTTTAGTCCTTTCCCAATAGCAGCATCTAGCTCTTCTATGTATTCACAATCAGATAACTTCACTCATCCTAAGCTAACAGATGCACCCATACTTGTACCAGATGAAACAATTTTACATTTATTTTATTGAAGTTCAATCCCTTGGCTTCCAACTAAGTTTTTATTTGCTATAGATAAGTAGATGAGGTCACAGTCATCTTGAATTTTATACTGATTTTGAAGTCATCTGTGTATATGCACTTTGCCTACATTACAAACAGAGCAAATATAAGATTAAATAGCACAGGGTCAAAAACCAGGCTCTGAGAAACACCATATAATATTCCTCCAGGATGAGCTAACAACTTTTATTACCACTGTTTGTACACTGGTAGTTAACCAACTCTCAGTTCATCTAATAATGCAGTGATTTACCTTGAGATTGTATAGCTCATCCAATATCTACCAATGGGACAGAGTTTTGAAAGCATTCGGCATATCCAAATATACAGCAGTACAGCCTATACATTATAAACCCATGTTGAGTTTCATCAACATAAGACCTGCATCTGTTACTTCAAATAAACTGTAATAGTAAGCATCAATCAAAACACTGGGCTGTTACTGAGGACAGAGTAATAGGATAACTAGTAATAGTAATATTAGCTAATAATATGTGGCTGTCACCACCCTTATAATTGGGTACCACATAAGACTTAATCCGTTCTTCAGGTACAATGCCTTTGGTTAGTAACTGATTATGCATTATTGTTAAAGGGTAAACTAAGACATATGCAATTGTACTAATAGTCTAGTTATACTGTCAGGAACCATATAACCGATCTTTTAAAGTGTGTTCCGGGATTTCATAACATCATCATCCAGGATACAAGGACAGTCTACTAACTCACACTGGAGGACAAGTAGGTCAGTGTCTCATGAGGTTTAAAATGATTTGAGAAGTGGTTATTAAACAAATTAGCAGTCATAGAAAGGATGAATTCTTATACTGCTTATAAAGTTTATGCATTCTTTTCCTCTTGTTAGTCAACTTTTTCATTTCACTATCCCTTCATATATTTTAGTTGCCTTATGCTTGAATTTAACCTTTGTAACTCTAAGTACAGTCTACAAGTATTATGTAGATATTCACAACCTTTGTAAGGTTTACAACCCTTCCCAAGAAAAAGTCTGTAGATCATTATTATCAAGTCTGTAGTGTAATGTCTACTCGTATCATAGTATGTTATTTAACTTATGTTTGCCTTACACCGTGTTAGATTGAAATGAATGAAATCACGATCAGTGGACCTTAGGGATGCATATTCAATAAGTTATTAATCATTTGCATATTATTAACTAGTACTACACCCAGGAGGTCACCATCTGTTGTAGGATCTGGAACCAGTTGTGTCAGTTGATGTGAGTTAACAATATACATTATTTTTTTAATTACCTGAGTTCCAATCTATGTTAGAGTAGTCTTTTGGGAGTGGGGGAAGCAGGAATGCTGTGTAGGTATGTAGGTCAAGCAGCAGCAAGTTGAAATATGTTATTGTGCTCTACATGTTTTTTCACATTTGTCTCAGTCTGACATCTTTTGAGACTATGGAGTGAGAAGGGATACTGTGTGTATGTATGACAGTAGCAACTTGAAATACATGACATTGGTCATTTGTTCTTTCACTTTTGTCCCAATTGTCCCACCTAACACGGGAGTGGGGCATACGGAGAAGGGGCAGAGCAGGTGGCTATTTCTTCTTCTCTCTCTCTTTTGATTTTTAGTTTTGTTTTGCTTTTTAGATGGGTAAGATGGCAGGCACTATTCCCAAATATGATTTGCATATCCTCCCAAAAGTTTGCCTTCTCACTTTATTGTGAACTACCATTTTGTCAGCTTTGAACATTAAGTCTTGGACACAGCTTATTTCTTCTTTGAAAGTAAAAAAAAAATAATAAGACTGAATTTCTTTCCTTACTCAAGATTTTGTTCAGGCCATCATTGCATCTAAAAGATGGAAAAAAAGTTCTAAAATATAGCACAGTTATTATAGTGTAATCTTGACCAACTATAGTATGTTGAAAGGACTGAGATAAAAGCTTCAGAATAAGATAAAGGTGAGAAAACAAGAAAAAAGCAACTTGGATAGTGGGAAGAGACAAGGATAGAGGGATAACAGGGTAGGCACTGCCCATGGCGGAGCACAATGGAGGCCTTTTACTAGGGCACTACTTCATCTAGGGCCACTCTTGACGTCAGCATATCTGAACCATGGGGGATGCGCTATTTGGCAATACTTCTATAAAATTCTTTTATGAATCCTAGTCAACAGTCTTTACAAAAAATATCCTGTGTTTAAGTTTAGGAAATTTTAGCTGGGCAATATTACTATGGAATGCCTTTGCCAAATGTAGACATAATTTGATAAAGCATCTATTTCAACAAGCCAGACATAAATGTTTTTGATCAGGTAACACTGTCTGACCTATATGCAGGTACATTAAACCATCTAATGTATCTTGCACTTATAAAATTAGTGGCTCTCTCTCTTTACATTACTAAAGCTTGAGTTACCTACTCTTTCATATCTAACTGCTTAGTACATTCTGCAACTCGTAGGATATTAAACCATTTTTCCATCTTTCTTTTAAAATCTGCAATGTCTCATCTAAGACCAGCAATTATTGGAGGGGTCTATTTCAAAGTATCAAATGGTCAAACTGTCAAACCGGATGTGGTCAACAATTCAACCCTTTGAACCATTCTGACTGAGATCGTGATACAGTAGGAATCAGGGAATTTGCCCTTTTCCCCACTGCACTGCGATATCAGAGTTGGGATATATAATTAGCGCGAGGTTTGCAGGAGGGATTGTTCCCCTGCAAAAGCATTGTTTGTGTTGTTTGGGTGTATGCTGTTTATCTACAGACTGAATTGTCAACCTTATGATCTTGACTATATCGGGTTCGACAATTTAACCATTCGATACTTTGAAATAGACTTTTATTGGAGACTCCACATTCTGTATCTCAGTAGTTATTTTGGCATTAGTACTTCTGTTTTGCTCCTAGTGAGAGAAAGAGCAATAGGACATTATTTCCTGGAGATTGCTGATCACCAAAAAACATGATAACTGCTTCATAGGTGCCAGCTTGGAATTTGGGCTTATATTTTGCTCCTGGTAAGAGAAGGAGCAGAGGGCACTGATTCCTGACTGTCTCTGATTGAGCAGTAAGCTTCTACGTGAGACCTTTCTGACTGATATGCTGCTATTCAAGGCATCTACCCAAAAAAGGCCATAACAAGCCTACACACACCTGCATCATCTGGGACAAGACTGTTGATCCCCAAACAGCCTGTGGCCTACTTCTCATATTGGGATTGATGCTACAGTTTTGCTTCTTGTGACAGAAGAAGCAAAGGGGCATTGTATCCCAGCAGCATGAAGCTGTGTTGACACCAGCACTAGTAGTAACCAAACAGGCAGTAGCCAATCAGGTGAATCCCCTCTTTTTATAATTCTTGACAAAGTTAATTCTTTGTTTTTCTGTAAGTACTGCTTTATTAGCTGCAGTTTAACTTAACTTTAAAATATCTCCTTAAATACTTCATCCATAAATCATCAGGGCCTACTTATTAGTTTCCCATTGAGTGTTTGGCAGTGACCTGTATAGACACAAACATCTTGAGTTGACATTTTTCCTATAAAAGCAACTTTGAAATTTCTCCAGTACCTAGTTCCAGACAGGCAACTAGTTTGCAGTGACAAGCACTACACCCTGAGTTACAAACCAGATACTCCTAACATTACTTTACATACTCTACTTCTAAGGCCACAAGGCAAGCCAACATTGTAGTCATTGGACAATTCCATTGTAATGCACACTAATGTTCATGTCACCAGGATGAATAAGAAGAAAGTCACTGTCAGTTACTTATCAGGGGCCAGGATCTGCTACATTAGCCATGCACTCAGGATACTGGACCACAAGTGGGTATATGATCTGAGATGTACCTCCCTAGACTATATAAAGAGCAACATCATGGAGCTCTCAGAATACGTGTCCCAAGCTGGTATGAGCCTAGCACTGAGTGATGTTTTACCTTCTCCAAGGATGACACCCCAACACGGACAGAAGATGACTAACTTTAATAGTTGGCCTAGTTTCTGGTGCCTTTCTGAGGGGCTGCAATATTTGTCAGTATCGAAGGAGATGGTTAACTGACCATGCTGCTTTGCCAGAGATGGTCTGCACTTCTTCCTTCCAGGCTTTATAATATTAGTTAAAATAGTGCCTTTTTTATGTTAGGCCAAACTGAAAGTACTTCTGATATAGCAAATCAAAAACCAAGAAAATATAAAGTTGTCACTGCTCAATGCTAGGAGTCAAAACAAGAAACTCCACTGCTTATGAGCTCTCCTCGCCCTAGAGAATGCTGACATCTGTGCAGTCACTGTTTTATGGTTTAAAGCTGCTGAGAGCACACCATCAGTGCAAGGCTTTAATGTCTTCCACACATTTAGACCAGCTACTACACAGACAGGAACTAAAGGGAGAAGTGTCTCGATTTACATTAGAAATAAATATACCTCAAAACTGGTCAAACAGGGCACTGCACCTGAGCTTCTGGACATTCAAATCACCATAGGAAAAATCCCACACCAATTCCTTGCAAGCTATAGGTCCTCGTCTATGACACAGAAAAATCATAACATATATTTAAGCATATTGGAAACATTCACAGTCCAACCTAATACCATATTCATGGGCAACTTTAACTACCCACGTATTAACTGGGAATCATATATGACACCAAATGTGCAGGAATAGAGTTTTCTGGATTTTGTAAACACAAACTCCCAGGACAAGGGTGTCAGTTCACCAACCAGGGGTGCAAGCTTATTAGAGCTGGTTCTCACTAATATGGGAGAGTGCTGCACACCCTCTACTGTAATGCCTTCCCTGGTAAGGTCAGACCACTAAATAGTCTATTTTGAAGTAAAATAATAAAACTAGGAACCCCTGCCCCACCTAAGTTTGGAATGTTCAAGAACTACTCTAAGGCTAATTTCCTACTATTAAGTGATAACTCAGCAAAATTTCAAGCCCCCATAAACCCTAATAACACTTCTGCCTATGTGGAACTGTTTACAGAAACCCTATATAAACATGCTAATAGCTGCCTAGAGGCAGCTGTATCCACCAGGAAAAAATACAGAACTAACTCCAAAAACAAGATACCCTAGTGGAATCACAACATCAATAGGTTATATAAACAGAAGAAAATCAGGGGAAAAATTAGGAGGCATTGCACCCTGCAGGATAAAAACACTCTCATCAAACTAAACAAATAACTCATAGGACAAATGAAGCTACTAAACCAAGTTTGAGTTAAATTTGGCCTGTCAGGCCAAAGACAACCATAAGGCATTCTTTAGCTATGGACGAAACCTCAAAGGCAATACACAGTTGTGTGTAGAGCTCGTTTTTAATGGAGCTAACTATAATGAGACAGACGATATAGCAAACCTACTGGGTCTAAGTTTACCTCTCTCTCCCTTTCAACCCCAAATCAGGAATTACCATCAAATGTAATTCCCCCTACTATCACTAGGGAACAGGTCCTCAATGCTCTCTTTAAGGCCAAGAACACTACATTGATGGGTGCAGACAGTATCCCACCATGCCTTCTAAATAGCATAAAGCATGACCTATCAGTCCATCTGTAATTGCTATTTAACTATATCTCCAAACAGAGTTTATGCCTCATGAATGGAGAACAGGAACAGTCATCCCTGTACACAAATGTGGGGCATCTACAAACCCTGAAAAGTACAGACCCATAAGTTTCACTAGTCTCACTAGTCTCATATGCAAAGCTATGCAAAGAATTAACATGGAAATGATCAATAATGACATAGGAAATCTCCAAACACTAGACCCAACCCAATTTGGTTTTGTCAGTGGCAAGTCATACTTACTCAACATGGTGGATTTCTTTGAGAAGGTCACTAAAGCAATGGATGAGGGCAAAATAGTCCACACTGCCTACCTTGACCTGACCAAGGCATTTGACACAATATTCCACTCAGGCATTGTTGACAAACTCAACAGGTTAGGTATAACCCTTATGCCACCCAGTGGATAGCAAGCTGGCTGATAGACAGGACTCAGAAAGTTAGAATTAGGGAGTCCACCTCTACTAAGAGGCCAGTCAAAGGTGTAGTCCCCCAGGAATCTGTCCCAGGACTGGTCCTTTTTGACATTTACTTCTCTGAAGTCAAGGCCAATGTCAAGGGCCTTTGGCTGACTAAACCTGCAGATGATTGCAAATTAGGAGCAGTAATAGAATCCCATACTGACATAAAAGTTCTCCAGGAAAGACTAACACTGACATATAACTTGTGTCACAGCCATGGACTAAAATGAAATGCCAAGAAATGCATAATAGTATCCTTCGGGAAGTCAAATACTCCTGGTAACTATCATATTGACAACTATGTATATTTAGATTATTTTATTTTACCTTGCATTGTTATATTTGAGCTGTATTTTTGTTTGTTTGTTGTGACCCAGTAGTCAGGGACTTGGGGCAAACATAGACAGTAATCTAGCCTTTGACCATCACATGTCTACAGTATTGAGAACATCATTCTATGTTGCACAATTTATAAACAATGGTATGGCATCTAAGTCCAAGAATATCATTGTTCAACTATATTTAGCATTCATCAGACCTATCACTGAGTACAATGCCCCCTTTGGTATGTGCCTAACCAGGCACATCCAACAACTGGAATGTCCACAGAGGTTCCTCACTAAAAGAATACAGGGTGTAAGTAACATGTCTTATGCAGACCACTTTAAAGCCCTATCCATGTATTTTGTCTCCTACAGGCTTTTGAGGGGATTACACCTGTGCCCCTGCTGGACAGTGGCACAGGGTGCTGACTTGTTAGAACATGGTCTAAATTCTTGGCTAGGATTGTAATTGCCTCAGGGCTAATAGAATAGTAACTTCCTATGATCCTATGATCCTATGTATGTCTGGCATACAAGGCATTGTCAGATCCCACTCTGATGGACCTCCTGCATATCCACAAAACAAACAGCACCAAAATTACCCACTCTAAAGACTTAAACCTTGCCTGTGATATAAATAGGACCTGCTGGAGAGACAGGCATGTATCCCAGAGATTACCCTTTCTCTGGAACAGTTGTGCCTTTCATGTGAAGCAGAATTCCTCCTTAACCCAATTCAAGTGTAACTTGGACAGTTGAATGGGTAACAGGAAATTCATCCCTGGTTTGACACCTATGTTGATGCTGATTGAGGGCTCAGTGTCTGTTATTCTAAAAGTGTATTAATTCTGGTTTAAGCACTTGGGCTTCAGGCCAGTTATTTTACATTAAGAGGGTTCATGGTCTGCACTCTTGTGGGAGGAGAGGCTGGACTCTGCCCTTCTGAGCTGGGAATTTCTGGTTAAAGGCTTATAGTGCCTGCATATTTGAACTGCTTCTTACTGAAATTGGTACACCTTGTTTGCTGTAAAATAGACTAGATCCAGGCCTGCTGAATCTAGCTTTGTTTGTATAACTTGAGCACTAATTCAGGCATTCTTTAAAGTATTCAATTGTATTTATTACTGCTTGGTAGTAACTTGATTAAAGTGTAGCTATCATTCTAAGTCTTTTGGATTAAGCACTTGGGCTTCAGACCAGTTGTTTTACATTAGGAAGGTTTGTGGCCTGCACTGTGGTGGCAGGACAGGTAGCTTACATCCTTCTAAGTTGGGAACTGCTGATTGAGGGCTCAGTGTCTGTTATTCTAAAAGTGTATTAGTTCTGGTTTAAGCACTTGGGCTTCAGGCCAGTTATTTTACATTAAGAAGGTTAGTGGTCTGCACTCTTGTGGGAGGAGAGGCTGGACTCTGCCCTTCTGAGCTGGGAATTTCTGGTTAAAGGCTTATAGTGCCTGCATATTTGAACTGTTTCTTACTGAAACTGGTACACCTTGTTTGCTGTAGCATAGACTAGATCCAGGCCTGCTGAATCTAGTTTTGTTTGTATGCTTGTTGTTTGTTTGCTTGTTATTTCCCTGAAACGCTAATTCCACCTAAAACGCGGCTTTTCAGAGCTTCTGTGGATCCCTAGTGATATCTGCATTGCTTACTGTACTTATTTCCTTGTTTCACTTGAAAGAAAGTTACTGTTTGTCATTTTTGCATTTAAGTTACCTGTAACACATTGCATTTAAGTTACCTGGCACTTGCTCACTAAAGCAATTTATAAGTCAGCACTAAAAAATTAAAAGCACTACACCCTCACAAACTCCCCTTGGGTACCTTGTTCCCCATTGGCCCTTTTTTCAATTATAAAGGAATTCCCAATACTATTCTAGCATGTCCAAAGGTCAGTTGTCAATCTCCTCTCCGGTCCAGCTGGTGAATCTGGGAATCTTGAGGCAATGTTACAACTGCCTCATGTACACAGACAACCCTCTCCTCCTCCCAACAAACTCCAACACATGTGAGAGATGCAACCATATAGCCAAACTGGAGGCTAAGGTCTCTCAACTCAGTACTGGTGTAACCAGTCAGGAGGAGAAGGAAACCACACTCACTATGATTCCAGTCTCACATAGACCTACCACGACAGCAAACCAAACACATAAACACACAAAAACATACTCAGAGGCTCTAAATAAAAATCTGCCTAAGCAGCAGAGACCTCCAAAGCAGACACTCAAGCAACCACTACCCCAAAACAAAACACGTGCAACACATAGCTCACAAAGCCAGTGTGTCGAACAGTCACAGCCCTTAAGGCTAAACAACATACCTGATGCACTTGTAATAGGTGACTCTATCGTCAGGCACACTGACGTCCCACTCACCAGGCTGAACAAGGAGAAGGTCACAGTGAGCTGCCTGTCGGGCATTAGGATCTGCCACATAACACAAGCACTCAGGTCACTTCAAGGCAAGTACAAATATGACTCGTTCATTGTCCATGCTGGTGTGAATGACCTGAGACGTACCTCCCTGGACTACATGAAAAGAGACATAGAGGAGCTCACTGAGCATGTAGCCCAGGCCAGTATGATCCTGACCTTGAGTAGCATCTTACCCTCACCAAGAATGATGCCACAATATGAAGACAAGATGATCAATTTCAACAATTGGCTTAAGTATTGGTGTCATTCAAAGGGGATCAATGCCTGTCAGCCTGGGATGACATGCTGGACATGCCACGATGCTTCGCTAGGGACGGCTTGCACCTGTCACCCCTGGGCTTTCGGATATTGGCAAAGGCTCTTGCTTCCCCCATAGTGCCTTTTTTAGGCAAGGCTCAAAAGATAAACCCACCACCATAGGTATCACAAGGGATAAGAAACTAAGAGTAATGCTACTCAATGCCAGAAGTCTAAACCTCAAGATGCACGCACTCGAAAGTCTCCTTAGCATGGAGAACATCGATATCTGTGCAGTAACAGAAACCTGGTTCAAGGCTCCCGAGAGCACCCCAGCACTACCAGATTATACCTCATACCATGCTTTTCGGCCCCAAAACTTGGACCGAACCACAAAAGGGGGGGGAGTATCAATATTCGTCAAAGATACCCATACTTCCAGGTTGGTGGCACAGTACGAAGCATCAGAGACTATCCATGTGCAACTAACAGTGGGTAAAACTGCCTTCCAGTTTAAAGCCTGCTACAGACCACCCTCCCAAACCCAGGAACCCCACTCGGCCTTCCTGAGAACACTGGAAAATATGAAGGTCTCTCCAAACACCATTATATTGGGTGACTTCAACTACCCAAACATAGACTGGGAGCATTACTCTAGCTCCAACACCCCAGCCCAAAGGTTCCTAGAATTTATAAACTCAAATGCTATGGAACAACTTGTTATCACTCCCACAAGAGGGGAAAACATACTGGACCTGATCATCACCAACATGGGGACTCTATGCTCAGACCAGAAGTGTATACCTCACTGGTAAGATCAGACCATAAACTAATCTCACTGGATATTCACATCCCGACCCCACACCTGCCCAGAAAACCACAGTGAAAAACTTCTCTAAAGCAAATTTCACACTCCTCAAAACCGAGGTGGAATCCTTCAAAGCCCCCAAGCCTGTGGAAAATATGGCCCAGACTGTAGAATCCTTTATAAAAGCATTCTATGAACACCTTCAGGAATGCATGGATCATGCAATCCCAAATAAAACCAAGATCCAATCCTCCAAAGGTGGACCCCAGCCATAAACAAACTATACAATAGAAGGAGGAAGCTACTACATGATAGAGCAAAATCCCAAATAAGGAAGGCATCTCTGATCAGTATTAGCAAAAAACTACGGGCACTCATAAAATCATCTAAGGCCAGCTTCGAGAGAAAAATTTCACAGGACACTAAGGATAATCACAAGGCTTTCTTTAGTTATGTTAGGAACCTGGGTGGGAATTCCCAGATATGCTCAGAATTAGTCCAAAATGACAAAAAATACATTGAACCCACAGACATTGCCAACATCCTAGCTGACAGGTTCAGCACAACCCCCCCCCACCAAAAGGGCAAATATCTATCCCAGCAGAGTGCTGCCCCCCCCGACATCTCAGATGCTCAGGTAAGAACCGCCCTCTCCAAAGCAAAAAACACAGCATCAATGGGACCAGACGGTGTCTCGGGCTGCGTCCCACATGAACTCCAAGAAGAGCTAAATCCAAACATAAAACTACTGTTCAGTCTCAGCCTTACTACAGGATATGTACCCAAAGAGTGGCATACAGCAACAGTGGTCCCTCTCCACAAAGGTGGTGCCTCAATGGATCCTGGAAACTATCGCCCCATAAGCCTGACTAGCTTGGTCTGCAAAGCTATGGAAAGGATCATCATGGACCTCATAAATAAAGACATCGGGGACCTACAGCCACTGGATCCTAACCAGTTTGGCTTTGTTAATGGCAGATCCTGCCTCTTAAACCTGGTCGATTTCTTTGAAACAGTCACCAAGGCCATTGACGAGGGGAAGGTGGTCCACACAGCCTACCTGGACCTCGCAAAAGCCTTCGATACAATACCCCACTCGGGCATTATAGATAAGCTCACCAGCTTAAATATAAACCCCTATGTCACTAGATGGGTTGCAAACTGGCTCAACGACAGAACCCACATGGTTAGAATTGCTGGAGCCATGTCAGACTCCAAACCAGTTACAAGTGGCATCCCACAAGGCTCAGTCCTGGGACCTCTCTTGTTCGGTATATATTTCTCGGAGGTACAGGCCAACATGGAAGGACTGTGGCTGACCAAGTTCGCAGATGACTGCAAACTGGGCACCATAATCGACTCTCCAGCCGACACAAGCATCCTCCAAAAGGGCCTCATAGAAACAGACAACTGGTGCCAGAGCCATGGCCTCAAGCTAAACGCCAAAAAGTGTATAGTCATCCCCTTTGGCAAAAACAAAGTGCCCACAAATTACCACATTGGTGGTAATCCATTAAGTACAGAAGAAGTAATTAGGGACCTGGGGACCCAAGTTGATAGCAATCTCTCATTTGACAACCACGTGGCCAAAGTGGTTAGAAAAACATTTTATATAGCCCACCTAATCATGAAGGGATTCACATCTAGATCAGGGGAGGTCACCGTGCCTCTTTACTCATCCCTCATCAGGCCCATAATTGAGTACAATGCCCCTTTTGGGATGTACCTTACCAGACACCTGCAGCAACTGGAAAGACCCCAAAAGTACCTCACCAAGAGGATCAAAGGGCTCAAACAGATGCCATATGCTGCCCGGTTAAAAAACTCCAGCTCTACTCAGTGGCATACCGCCTGCTCAGAGGCGATCTGTGCCTGACATATAAAGCCATGTCCAACCCGGAATTAATGGACATGCTGCACCTCAGAAAATCCAAATCCCATTGAGCTACGTGCTCGAGAGACTTGAACCTCAGCACTGAAATAAATAGGACATGCTGGAGGGACAGATTCATAACCCACAGGCTCCCTTCACTCTGGAATAAAATCCCAGTCCAGGTTAGGCAGAGTCCCTCATTGACTCTCTTCAAGAGGAATCTTGATGAGTGGATGGGAGATCGTAGGTTTACCCCGGGTATCACTTCTGTGTCACTGTTAGACAGAGGCACAGTATACTAACCTCGAAAAAGGGCATAGCAAAATTAATTTAAAATGGGTGGTGAAAGCCAAACACACTCTGGCTAGGCTTATAAATGCCCTAGGGCAGATAGCCTAGTATGAACCTATGAACCTATAAACCTATGTCTCTAATGGAGACAGGCAACCTGTAAATGGTTCATCTACCAGGCCCCTGCTTGTCAATGTTTCATCTCTCAAGCTCCTTCTTACATTAATCAGGGATACCAGAACTTTGTCAGAGATTTGGGATGCATGGCTAAGCTTAAAAAGGCCCTTAAGGTCATTAGCCTAGTACACACCTATGGAGCTATGAATCTATATTGCACAATGTTTCTTTCAGATGTATCTATATCACCGTAGTTAACTGAACTGATTGTATGTTCACTACTATATGATCTTGGACATTCTTGTATGTATATTTAGAGTATTTTATTGTATTTTGCATTGTTATATTTCAGCTGTATTTTTTTGTTTGTTTGTTTCTTATCCTGCTGGTTTGAGCATGAAAATGGAAAATAAACTAAATATAAAAACGTATAATAATGCATGTTTTGCTCTGGGTGACCAAGAATATAAAAATACATATTTTTATTACTATAATGTAAGTTAGATCAATTATACCATAGCCTCTTTTATGCAGGTAACCTAAATATGTTGCTTCTCATCATATATCTCTCAACCTCTTAGAGCAAGAAAAGTGGGACAAAGGTCCAGAAATAGGGACAACTTTTAAATATTGCTCTTACAGACTTAGAAAGCTGATGGAATAACAGGTTTGCATTAACATGAATTTTCTGAAAGTTTTAAAGTCTGAAACTCAAATGTCTGCCATTATTTTTTTAATTTCAGTCTTTAATGATTTGCCACTCATTTTCCAGAAAACCACAATCTTATGAAAAACAGACCAAAAATATGAGGTAAAAATCTGGACATTCTGCGAAAATCTGTACAGTTGAGAGGTTGCTGGCCACAAAAATTCACAGCGATGGAGGTTCACAAGAATGAATTCCAAATTCAAGTGGCAATAAATACTGATAAATTAAAGGGAAACTAAGTACTTCAATATTTTATAATTTGAAATCTAATTAATAAAATCTAGCTGCAAAGAGATCTAGTAATGTAACTCAGTGAAGAAACATGAACATACTGGTTTGCTTAAATGCCTGCATCTTTGTAATGCACATAGTCTCATACAAAAGCTAGGCAAATTAAAAATACAATACCTGCTAGGAAGCACACTCTCCAGAGTCCAGAATGCAGAGACATTTTTATTTCTGTTGTCTGATTCTGTGGTAAGATGATTCCTTCCTCTAGGTAAAGCCAGTAGTCTGTACTGACAGCAATTCCTAGCAATCCCAAACCACAAACGGCAAATACACTGCTCAGCAGGGTCAAGGCCTTCCTTCCACACGAGCTCATTCCACAAAGCATCAGGCTATGGTATCCTCAGAGTGATTACTAAATGGAGGGGGAAAAGAAAGATCAAGTTACAAACTACCAGAGATAGAAATGAATATACAGAACCAGAGATAAGTTAATATACAGAACAGCATAGTTCCTTGAGATGTATGCCCAGACAGTAATGTTTCTCAGAGATCATTACTTAGGTAATTTCAATGAGTGTTTTTATTCTTGGGGTTGTGCTCTTCCCTATCAGACACATTCAATTTGTATAACAAATTCCAATAATAATCCATGCGAGAGAAAGCAAAAAATTTAGAGTAAGACTAAGCTCAGAATTTAACACAAGAGTTTGCAGACATTCACCCATGCTTTGTCAAAGCTGATCAGCTTACTGAAGTTTAACAGATCCCATTTGATAGACAGCGCTAATGGCATCCCTTTCACATTGTCCCTCTGAATTAAGCAGATTCATGTAGCTGTTGTGTAACAGCTTTTTGAGACCAAACCAGTAATGCTTGCAGCACTCACCCCATAGGTGCATGATGTGACAGTAACTAAAGGCAACACTGCTCACTGGTGCAGTTCATTAATGCTCGCTGAACTTCAGTGTGTGTCAATCTACATACAACAACGTAGATAATTACCATTCTTCACGACAACAGTACATCTGTTTGCGTAGCCCACAGAATGCATAGCTGTTTTATTCTAAGCAACTCTGATTAGCTAAATTAATGTGCTTCACAGAACTCTATTTACAGCACAGCTCTTTATTCTGATTACTGTAGTAATAGCATGCACAGGTAAGCAAATTGCACCACTCACAAACAGGAAGGGGACTTTTAAGTTAAACTATATGCTCAGTCTTCGGTTAACTGATGCCAGCTAATATCTGTTTACCACTGTCTAAAAAATATTGTAATTGAGAAAATCTGTAAGTTTATATGTTTCATGTTTACATAAATACATGGTTTTGCAAACTAAACAGGTGGATACAGGGTAATTAGGTTTTGAAACTAAAGATGGTGGGACTACACAATTAGTTTTTGAAACTAAAAAGGGTGATAGCTATAATTCGGCAGTACTTCATTCAGGAAAAAGTTATGCATGTGCATACACACACAAACACACACACACACACACACACACACACACACACACACACACACACACACACACACACACACAAAACACCGATCCACACGCACATAGACACACATTCACAACAGCTCAAGCTCCTCATATTAGCAGAGTAAGCAGGAAGATTTGTGCCTGTGAAAGCAAGTGCTCTTATTTTATGATGTTATCAGTCTGTGATCAGTATGATATAACACAAAGTTTGAAGTAGATGCACAATCCCTCTTTGTTTCATACAGACATACATATGTAGTAACACAGCAATCTCCATCCCTTATTTTTCTTGAGCAAATACTAGTTCAGACATATGCTTATCCTTTAGAGAAGTTCCTTCTTTACTTACTGCAACAGAATCAGGCAGTCACTGAAAAATATATGCAAAGTTCTGCATGATGAGCAGCGGTCTCTGCACCAAGAATATCAGCCTATCATCTATCTGACTTGAGATACAGGAGGAGGATGGACCTTTTAGCTCTTCATAGCAAAAACATAAATCATACCAACAGTGCAGGACATCCCACATTCAAAAATATGATATAGTTTAAAAGTGTCAAAAGAAAAAAGTCGTGGCTAATATCAGGAAGTATAACGCCAAAAAAGATAAAATGTCTCTCATCAAACTGAACAGACAACTAAGAACTATATAAGTCCAACAAAGCATATTTTGAGGTAAAGATAGTATCCCAGGTCAAGGACAACTGTTAGATCTTCTTTAGCATGTTCAAAACCTTAAAGACACTACACAATAATATGCCAAATTGTTGGTAAATGGAGTCATGCTCACAGAACCAGGAGATATAGCAAATCATCTGGCTGACAAATTCAGCTCCAAATTTACCCTTTCTCATCCCCAGTCACCCCCCAGGAAATACCACTCTTTCAACTATCAATAGAAAGTAGGACTTAAATGCACTCCCTAAGGCCAACATTGCAGCTTGAGTGGGCCCAAATAATATCCCAGGATGCCTCCTAAATAGCCTGAAATATTACCTATCAGGGCCACTGGAGTCATTATTCAACCAAAGCTAATGGAGGACTGCAACAGTTTGTGGTTGCAGTTTAAAGTTTAAGGTTAGTGTGTTCTATAATAACTGTAGCAAGGTGCCTCAGTAACAGAAGAGGGTTTTTTTGTTTGTTTTTTTACTGGACCTCAACTTTGGGAAGACTTTTTTTAATTTGGGTTCAGGGGCATCAGTTTGGGAAACTGACTAGGACAACAGATGACACAGCCATAAGTGGTTTCTGGTCCATGGTCTAAAATGAAATGTCAGGAAATGCAGCATTCTGCCCTTGGTCAAAAATGGGCAACTGTGTACCTACTGCATAGATAACAAGCCTTTGAAAGTTGACTCTACCATTAGGGACATCAGCACTTTTGTCAATCATTTGATTACTATGTATCCATTCTTCATAGGTTTATAGTTTGAGAGGTATAAACTATGCTAATGAGTACCAGGGTCTTTATAAGCTTAGCTGTGTAACCCAACCTAACTGTGTCCGTATGAATCATTTGCATTTGTTAGGAGGAGTATGTTAGGAAGTTTCTAAAGGTTATGGGTATGTTAGTTTTGGCATAGTTTCTTTTGTTAGGGAATCCTTTTACTTAGCCAGTGTAATCACCTGAGGTATTTCTTTCACTTCTAAGGAAGTTATTATTTCTCTCTGCTTCGTCCTCATTCGGCATATAATAGATTATGATAAATCCTTTGATATGCATCTGTCTAACCACATGACCCACATTGAGAAACCACAGCACTTTCTTGCTAAAACAATCAAGGGCATTACTTTCTTGAGCTACCTAGACTGTCTTAAAGCACTTTGTTTTTTATCCTGCAGACTCTCGAGGTGTCTTCTGTTTAACCTACAAAACCTCAAAGGATCCAATCCTATGTAATCTCCTGATCCAGGACATCTTTTTTTGGAGAAGGTTCCCCTGCACCCTAGTAGCAGGAGTGTGCAGTTAAAACTTGTCTGATTGAAGACTACTAGAACAGGGCTCAGTTTTGAGCTTTTTTTTCTGGTTAATTGGGTAACTTGTTTAAATCAGTTTGTTTGTTTTCTATTGTTTTATATATAAAAAAAATTGCACTTTCATCTGCTTTTACTGTATTTGTGTTTCTTCCTACTTTATTACTAGAGGCATTGACTACAACTCTGATCTGCGATATATAACAATAAGTATCCTTTTCTGTGCATTTAAAGTGTTTTTTTGATTGTATCTGCTTTATTTTCTGAAAAAAAAACAAAAAAAATATATACTTATTTCCCGCCTTTCTAAGCTGGTATAGTCCAGTTTTCAGGGTAGTGCTGAATTTGGGGCTGTGTTACAAATCTCTGTATTTGCCCATACCTTACTTGGATAGAAGGAAGTTTCTCTATTCACATGTGAGAGAGGGGAGCTTTCAGCAGCCTATTTGTCCCTGGAGGAGTGGTTTCAGCCCAGAAATTAGTAGTTTATTGGCCATTTTGGCCTAATTTCTATCTCTTTCATTTCTCTGCTATAAATACCGCATTTGGCCAGTTTTGTGTGCCGGGCAGTGCTGGTTAGCTAGGGTATAACTATTCCCGGCTCCACAAAGTCTCCTCTTCAATTTTTCCCTTGGAACTAGACAAACTTTAAACTTAAGCACTCAAGCCATTAATTTCTCAGCCCGGCACTTGCTCAAAAACTCATAGCAAGCACTTATAAACCCTAACACTAGACCCTCATGTACTGTACAGAAGGACAAGGCTCTCTATTTGACCTTACCAGCCATCCAGTAAAACAGTTCACTGTACCTATCCAGGCATGTCCAAAGGGCAGTATCAGGTGTACTCTCCAGTTCAACTGGTGAATCTGGGCATTTTGAGGCAATGTTACAACTGCCTCATGTACACAGACAACCCTCTCCTCCTACCACCAAACACTAATACATGCGAGGGATGCAATTATACAGCCAAACTGGAGGCTAAGCTCTCTCAACCCAAGACTGGATCAGACAGTCAAGAGGAGAAGGGAAATACTTGCATCACACCACCAGTCTCACATAGACCCATTAAACCAGCACTGGCAAAAAACATACATAAATACATGAAAACATACTCAGAGGCTCTAAATAAAAATCTGCAAAAGCAACAGAGACCTCCAAAGCAAACATCCAAGCAACCTCCACCCTCCAACACAAACCATGAAACACATACTTCACAAAACCAGTGTGCCATGCAATCACAGCCCTTAAGGCAAAATAACATACCCAACATACTAGTAATAGGTGACTCTATAGTCAGGCACACTGACGTCCCACTCACTAGGCTGAATAAGGAGAAGGTTACTGTCAGCTGCCTGTCAGGTGCCAGGATCTGCCACATAACACAAGCACTCAGGTCACTTCAGAACAAGTACAAATATGACTCTGCCATTATCCATGTTGGTGTGAATGACCTGAGCTGTACCTCCCTGGACTACATGAAAAGAGACATGGAAGAGCTCTCTGATCAAGTAGCCCAGGCCGGTATGAACCTGACCCTGAGTAGCATCCTGCCCTCACTAAGAATGATACCACGGTATAAAGAAAAAATTCTCGATTTCAACAATTGACTAAGTTTCTGGTGTCATTCAAAGGGGATCCAGTATCTGTCCACCTGGGATGACATGCTCGACAAGCCACGCTGCTTCACAAGAGATGGCTTGCCCCTGTCACCCTTAGGCTTTCAAATACTGGCCAAGGCTCTTGCCACCCCCATAGTGCCTTTTTTAGGCCAGGCTCAAAAGACAAACCCACAGCCATAAATAGCACAAGTAACAAAAAACTGAGGGTAATGCTACTCATTGCCAGAAGTCTAAACCTCAAAATGCATGCACTCGAGGCACTCCTCAGTATGGAGAAAATTGATATATGTGCAGTAACAGAAACCTGGTTTAAGGCTCCAGAGAGCACCCCAGCACTACCAAGCTACAACTCATACCATACATTTCGGCCACAGAACCTGAACTGAAATACAAAAGGAGGGGGCGTATCCATATTCATCAAGGATACCCACACCTCCAGGTTAGTGGCACAGCATGATGCTTCAGAGATCATCCACGGGCAACTAACAACAGGCAAAACTGCAATTCAAATTGTAGCTTGCTACAGATCACCCAATATGTCCCAGAACCCCCATTCCATGTTTCTAGAAACACTGGGAAACATAAAGGTCTTACCAAACACCCTAATATTGGGTGATTTCAATTACCCAAACATTAACTGGCAGAACTACTCAAGTACTAACTCCCTTGCCCAACATTTCCTAGAATTTATAAACTCAAATGCCCTGGTTCAACTGGTCAACACTCCCACCAGAGGTGACAACATATTGCACCTGGTCATCACCAACATGGGCGACCGGTGTTCCACACTGGAGGTCAACCCCTTGCTGGTTAGATCTGACCATAAACAAATCACTTTGGATATCCACATTCCGCCTACATCCCCGGACAAGGAAACCACTGTGAAAAACTTTTCAAAAGCAAACTTCACGTCACTTAAGACCGAGGTGGAAAGTTTCAAAGTCCCCATGCTAAAGGATAACGCTGTCCAAGCTGCAAAATCCTTTACTAATGCAATCTACAGGCACCTACAAGAATGCATGGACCATGCTATCCCAAACAAAACCAAGACTCACTCTTCCAAGAAAAGGAAACCAGTCTGGTGGACTCCTGCCATAAACAAGCTGTACAATAGAAGGAGGAAACTAGTGCAGAAAAGAGTAAAATCCCAAGAAGGGAAGACATCCTTGATCAGTATCAGCAAGAAACTACGATCCCTCATAAAATCATCCAAGGTGAGCTTCAAAAGAAAAATTGCCAAGGTCTCCAAAGATAACCACAAGGCATTCTTTATCTATGTCAAGAATCTAAGTGGCAATGCTCAGATCTGCTCAGAGTTAATGCAGAATGGCACAAAATACACTGAACCAACCAATATCGCCAATATCCTGGCAAGCAGGTCCGGCGCAAACTTCACCCCCTCTCACCCCCAAAAGGGTCCATAACCATACCAGAAGAATGTAGAGTCCCTGAAATCACAGACACTCAGGTTAAAACAGCCCTCTTCAAAGCCAAAAACACAGCATCAATGGGACCGGACGGTGTCCCAGGCTGTGTCCTACATGAGCTCAGAGACGAACTAACCCCTCACCTAAACACACTGTTCAAACTCAGCCTCTCCACAGACTACATACCCATAGAGTGGTGCACAGCAATGGTTATTCCACTCCACAAAGGTAGAGCCATAACAGACCCTGGGAACTATCGCCCTATACTCCTGACTAGCTTGGTCTGCAAGGCTAAGGAGCGCATCATCATGGAACTCATTAACAGAGACATTGGGAACCTTCAAACACTGGACCCTACCCAGTTTGGCTTTGTTAAGGGCAGATCATGCCTCCTAAACCTGGTGGACTTCTTTGAGACAGTTACCAAGGATATAGACAAGGGAAAAGTGGTACACACAGCCTACCTAGACCTCACAAAGGCGTTCAACACCATTCCCCATTCTGGTATTATAGACAAGCTCACCAGCCTGAACATAAACCCCTACATCACAAGATGGGTTGCCAACTGGCTCAAGGACAAAACCCACATGGTGAGAGTTGCGGGAGCTAAGTCTGTCTCTAAACCGGTTACAAGTGGTGTTCCCCAGGGCTCAGTCCTAGGACACCTCCTGTTCGGCATATACTTCTCAGAGGTACAGGCAAGCCCAGGAGGACTATGGCTGACCACGTTTGCAGATGA
>NC_056744.1:130203646-130316146 GCF_019279795.1 Protopterus annectens
ATATATATATATACATATTTATGTATATATATATATAAATACATATAAAATATAAATTTTATATATATATATATATATATAGATAGATATGAGAACACATTCAATGATCAAGAAGTGTTTCATCTGAATGCATGTAATTGATTCATGCATTGTCAAGTCAAGCTGCACTAAATCACTGAAATGGAAGAAAAAGAAATAAGTGTGTGTGTATGTGTGTGTACGCGTGTGTGTGTGTGTGTGTGTGTGCGTGTGTGTGTGTGTGTGTGTGTGTGTGTGTGTGTGTGTGTGTGTGTGTGTGTGTGTGAATATATATATATATATATATATATATATATATATATATATAGTTAGATATAATGTGTGTGTCTATCTATATCTACATATGTGTGTGTTTGTGTGTATATCAAAAAATAATAAATGAGAAAGGCACTCTAGAACAAACCAAGAATCAACAGAAAGTGCCTGGAGTGGAGAAAAAATGCGCCAAGGTACATCCAAACAGTTTATTTGTATAAACACGAAAAACACAATGAACAGCCAAGAACACCCATAAACGCCTTTACAATCCTCGCGTTTTCATCTCAGTGATGACTTCATCTGATGATCTTATGTCTAAGGCATAAGGTATACAAGTGACATAGAAGCACCTAATCCTTAAAACTGAATTGCTGTGGGAGAACCAGACAAACTAAAAAGGAAAGGTTAACCATATACATCCAGGAAGAGAAAAAAGAAAGAAAGAAGAAGTGAAAGAAACCTCTCTGACAGCAGAAAGGTAAGAAAAGAAAATAGGAGGAAGAAGGGAGTTACAGAATACTGCAACACTGAGAAGTTGGACACCTATTGTTATGGTAAGATCTTACACAATTGTACTATGTCCTACCTTATCACTGTTTCAGTATTATTTACAGACATGAGAATACAAATGTTACTGGAGAGGATACAGACATGAGAATACAAATGTTACTGGAGAGGATACAGACATGAGAATACAAACGTTACTGGAGAGGATACAGACATTAGAATACAAACGTTACTGGAGAGGATACAGACATGAGAATACAAACGTTACTGGAGAGGATACAGACATGAGAATACAAACGTTACTGGAGAGGATACAGACATGAGAATACAAACGTTACTGGAGAGGATACAGACATGAGAATACAAACGTTACTGGAGAGGATACAGACATGAGAATACAAACGTTACTGGAGAGGATACAGACATGAGAATACAAACGTTACTGGAGAGGATACAGACATTAGAATACAAACGTTACTGGAGAGGATACAGACATGAGAATACAAACGTTACTGGAGAGGATACAGACATGAGAATACAAACGTTACTGGAGAGGATACAGACATTAGAATACAAGCGTTACTGGAGAGGATACAGACATGAGAATACAAACGTTACTGGAGAGGATACAGACATGAGAATACAAACGTTACTGGAGAGGATACAGACATGAGAATACAAACGTTACTGGAGAGGATACAGACATTAGAATACAAATGTTACTGGAGAGGATACAGACATGAGAATACAAATGTTACTGGAGAGGATACAGACATGAGAATACAAATGTTACTGGAGAGGATACAGACATTAGAATACAAACGTTACTGGAGAGGATACAGACATGAGAATACAAACGTTACTGGAGAGGATACAGACATGAGAATACAAGCGTTACTGGAGAGGATACAGACATGAGAATACAAGCGTTACTGGAGAGGATACAGACATGAGAATACAAACGTTACTGGAGAGGATACAGACATGAGAATACAAACGTTACTGGAGAGGATACAGACATGAGAATACAAACGTTACTGGAGAGGATACAGACATGAGAATACAAACGTTACTGGAGAGGATGCAGACATGAGAATACAAACGTTACTGGAGAGGATGCAGACATGAGAATACAAATGTTACTGGAGAGGATACAGACATGAGAATACAAACGTTACTGGAGAGGATACAGACATGAGAATACAAACGTTACTGGAGAGGATACAGACATGAGAATACAAACGTTACTGGAGAGGATACAGACATGAGAATACAAACATTACTGGAGAGGATACAGACATGAGAATACAAACGTTACTGGAGAGGATACAGACATGAGAATACAAATGTTACTGGAGAGGATACAGACATGAGAATACAAACGTTACTGGAGAGGATACAGACATGAGAATACAAACGTTACTGGAGAGGATACAGACATGAGAATACAAGCGTTACTGGAGAGGATACAGACATGAGAATACAAACGTTACTGGAGAGGATACAGACATGAGAATACAAACGTTACTGGAGAGGATACAGACATGAGAATACAAACGTTACTGGAGAGGATGCAGACATGAGAATACAAACGTTACTGGAGAGGATACAGACATGAGAATACAAACGTTACTGGAGAGGATACAGGCATGAGAATACAAACGTTACTGGAGAGGATACAGACATTAGAATACAAACATTACTGGAGAGGATGCAGACATGAGAATACAAACGTTACTGGAGAGGATACAGACATGAGAATACAAACGTTACTGGAGAGGATACAGACATGAGAATACAAACGTTACTGGAGAGGATGGGATGAGGAAGACACAGAAAAGCCTTCCAAAAACCCATGTATTATGCTGCTAGCAAAACCTGATCTGACTCTAGAAATGACATCCAACTTGTAGTGTTTAGTAAATCTAAAATTAATCTAGTATCCAAACCCATGAAACAACTGCCAGAAGAAGCTATTGAACACAAACAGTTGAAGCTGCTTGCCATGAAATGTATAGCAAAAAGAAATGGCCTTAGAAATCAAGGATAAGTTGATTTGTTTAGAAGCAGCCAAACCCAATTTTCTGCCATGAATAGAAACAAAAAGCTGATCAGATTTCCTAATATCTTTGGTTTTGTCTAAATAATATCTGAACTATCTATGTAAATCCAAAGTGCAAAGCATCCTTTCAGTATCATTCTGAGGGATTGGAAGATGAAGAAAAAAGAATGGTTTGACTTAAGGACAAATCATTAATCACTTTGGACATAAAGGAAGGTATGAAGAGAGTCTGTGTGAAAAAATGAAAAAAGGTGGAACTGCCATGAGTGCTTAGAGTTCAGGGACCCTCTTGGCAGGTGTAAGAGATACTAACAATACAGCTTTCAAGTTAATGCGTTGAAAGGAAGAGGAAACAATAAGCTCAAAAGGAGACCGAGTCAATTTCTCAAGAGCAAAATTAAGGTTTCATTAAGGAGGAATAGGCCTTCTTGAAGGGCATAATAAAAAGGACACCTTTCAAAAATTGTTTTGACTTCAAACGTAGAAGTCTGTAGTGGATTCAGAGACAGACAAGCAGCAATGTCTGACAAATGACCTTCAACAGATGAATATTGCAGGCTAGAAGTCAGCAACTCACAGAAATATCTTATGAATACCGACACAAAAAGTGTCCAGGTCATGCATGACACATCAAATATAAAATCTCTTCCATTTAGCCACAAAATGTTTTCTAGAAATACGTTTCCTTGCCTCCTGCAAAACCCAAAGCACATTTTCAGAAAATTGGTGTCTAAAAGAAAGCAAACCCCTAATACCCAAAGAGGAGTACATGTGAAGGTGAATGACAGATCCCTTGTCCTGTGTGAGCAGAACCATTGGGTGAGGTACCTTGTAATGACTGCCCCTGGCCAGATGGAAGAGAAGGAGGAACCAATTCTGTCTGAGCAAAAAGAGAGTAACCACCAAGGTTTTGGGTGTGTCCCATATGATTTTGACCAGGACTTTTGGCAACAGAGGAAGAGGATTATAAGCACACTCAGACATCCCTTCCCAGGAAAAAGACATGGCATCCACTTTCCAAGCCAGATGACTTGTCACTCTGGAACAGAACCTGGGAAGTTATCTGTTCAGACAGGAGACAAAGACATCTACTTGAGGCATACCCCACTGATGAATAATGTCCAGGAATCCCTCCCAGAGAAGCATCCATTCATGAGGATCTGTACTGGACCTGTTTAGAGTGTTTGTTAGTAGACTTGCCTCTGAAGGTATGCAAACCCCCTGAAAGATCAAGTGATAACAGATTGCAAAATCTCAAATTTGAAGAGGCAGCTTACAAGGAAGGTATTACTGTGTGCCTCCTTGCCTGTTGATATACCACATGACTGTAGTTTTGTCTGTAAAAATACTTAGAGTGCGGGGAATCCAAAGGAAGTGTAGAGTATGGAGAGCCAGAATCAGAACTCTCACCTCCTTGATGTTAATATGATCTGCCAATTGTGGAGGAGACCAAACCCCCTTGGACCCTGCTGGATGAAGTTCCCCAGCCCTGATCTGAAGCATCCATGTACAGTTCCTGAATTGGAATAAGCACCTGAAAATGCAGGCCAGGATTCAGAGAGATCTACTGAATCCACTAGTGGAACTTGAGGCAAGGTAATTTAGTAATGGGAAAATCCAGATCATGGCAATGTTGATGCCAAACCGCTTTGAGGTACTATTGCAACCTCTTCATATGAAGTCTGGCAAAAGGGACCATAGGCATAATGGATGCCATGAATCTCAGACCTTGAAGAAATTCCCTTGCCAGAAGCACTAAAAGAGGAAGAAGGGATTGAAAATAAGTTATCAAGATCAGTACCTTAGTAGGAGGTAGCATAGCCATCACTGGCACAGTCAGAGTCCAGCAATCTAGAAAAACCTGATCCTGAGAAGGGTCAGGACAGAATTTTTGAGGTTCAGGTTGAAAATTTGAATTCCTTGAAGATTGCAAAAGGCCACCACCAAGGCTAGACATTTGGTAAACACCCTCAGGGCCATTGAAAGACCAAAAGGCAAAGCAGAGAATTGATAAAGTCTGGAAAAAAACAAGAAATTAAAAAATTTCCTGAAGAGATGGTTAATAAGAATGTAAAGGTAAACATCTGTCAAATCCAGTCACCAGGAAGGTTTGGGAAAGCAGCTAATGGAAGAGAGATTGACGAGACATTATCCTGAAGGAAGGAACCTTTAGAAAAATGTCAAAGATAGAAAGAAAGATCTAGAATGGGCATCTAATACACTGAACTTCCTGGGAACCAAAAACACCCTGGAATAAAATCATGTACTCTGTTGAGGGGGAGAATGTGCTGAATAGACTGAATGGTTCCCTGCAATGAAAGATCCTGAAGAATCAAAGGAAAACAAGGGTGCTGGCAAGTAGGAGAAAACTGGGGAAGACCTGAAAAGGGAGGAAAAGACTTCCAAATATAAAATAACAATTTTGTATAAATATAAGCACCCAAACGTCTGTGGTTATTTGTTAGCAATCAGGAAAGGACAGATTTAGCCTGACAGAAAGAGGAACCTCAGAAGAGAAGCAGAAATAGCTGAATGTGTAATGGAAGCAGATTTATCAGGGAAAGAAGGCTTTTGACTCTTATAGCCCTGGGAAGATTCATCAGAAATACCCTCCTGGAAGACCTTTTCTTCCTAGAAGGCTGTCTTGGCTGCCTTCAGACAAAGGAAGATTTTAAAGAATACTTTTTTTTGGACCCTAGGAATAAGGACTTTAGATCTTGCATGACTTTTCCCTTGTCTTATAACATCTTAAACAGATCATCCATAACAGAGTCAGATAGATTCTGGTTATCTAAAGGACAATCCAGGAACTTTGACTTGATATCATCAAGAAGAGCCTGTAGGCATAACCAAGAGTCCCTTTTCATCACCAACCCAGATGCAGCTGTCGTAGAAGAGGCATCAGCAGAATCAAAACTGCACATTATAGAATAACATGAGTGGACAGGTGATCAGCTGTGGTGACCCCTAACCAGGAAAAGCCGAAAGAAGAAGACGATAGAATAACAAGCCAACTGGGAAACAGTGCTCAGCAAAGAAACGGCATAAGACTTTGCCTCAGAATCTGGTAAATCAGTTAGAATACCCCCACTTTGAGAAAATAGAGCCAGCACATTCCTAGTCAAATGGGTCTGGTAGTTAATGACTCTGAAAGCTAAAGTGGCAGAAGTATACACTTTCTTCCCATACTGGCCCATAGTACAACTGTACTTCCTTGAAGGTAGAAGCTTAGAATAGGACAGCAATTTAGATGGCTGGTTAGCAGCTAAGAAAATCAAAGTAGGGTCAGAAGAAGGGATTTTACAAAAAAAGTCTGAGCTTCAGGGACTTTGTAGAACCTGTCAGGCTTCCTTGGAGTAGGAGACTGAGAAACTGAGGCTTGAGAAGCCAAAGAGAAAGTGTCCCACAAAGCATCCAGAACAGGGGGACTGCACAAGGATAAGAGAAATCAATCTGTAAGAGCTCATAGTACCTCTTTTGGATATCAAAAACTTGGGAACAATGCCATTTAAAATGTTCCACCACATGTACCACAGTATCCCCAAAGGAAAATTCCTCCATAGGGGAATCTGGGGAAAGAAAATCCTCTTCCTCAGACTCTAACACAAGAGGAAAAGGGAGCTGAGAAGAGTAAGCCAAGGACTCTTCACCAGAAGCTGAATTTGACTCATCATCAGAGGGCTCAGACTCCCTTTGCTATTTAAAAGGAAGAAGGACCCAAGCAACAAAGGAAGGGACAGACCAACCTTGAGGAAGCTTTAAAGCCATAAGGGCATTAAAAAGACTCTGTTTGAAATCCTGCCATTCCTCGTGATGATCCTTTGCCACAGGAGCCACATACTTGGTCTTCTGTTTCGTTTTCAGGGGAACATCAGAACAACAAACCTAGGAGGCTCAGACCCCCACCTAAATTCAATAACGGTACCAGGGACTTCCTCCCTAACTAGTATCTGGGGAATCCCCCAGGCCACTCAGGTATAATCAGCTGTGGTGTCCTATCTACTTCGGCAGCAGATATATGCACAACCTCAGTGGACGTGTGAGTAGGTAGCCCCATGTCGCCCTAAAACTGGGTTCTGGCAAAGGCAGCTGACACCATCACTGGTTGGTCCTCTGCTTTTCATCCAATCTGATGGAGATGTCTGGAAGAGTGTGGCCAGCAGCAGATTTAATGCTTACCTCCTTAGTTTTTTTTTTTAAAGGGTGGCTGATCTTCTGGATGAGTAGACTCATAAGCCCTGGCACCCTGGGCCCAAAGTTTGAAATGCTGATTCTTCAAATAAATTGAAAGGGGCGACAGATGATTTTGAAGAGACTTCAGAACAAATGTCTGATGAATCTCACACTGAATATGGTCATGTATAGTACCCAAAAAATAGCACTTGTGTTCATCCTTATGGGGAATCTGCCTCCTGCATTCACATTCTTAGATGACATATAAAAAATAAAGCTACTAAAAGAAAAAAGGAAAACAAAGACCCGCAATGGGGAGTTTATCTTCTAAAGACTCAATAGCTAAACCAACTTGACAAATGACTTACAGACCAAATTCATAGAATAGTATTTGGACTGGCAGCAAAGAAGTTCTGAGAATTAAACGTTTGTACATCATTTATGCATTTTACACCTTGGATGTAGGACATATGAGTGATGTACAGCACCTGGAGGAGATAAGGCTTCAGTATACTGGCCCTATGTATGGCTGCCTTCGACAGAATGAGCCATCTATAAAGAAAACTGCAACAATGATAAGGAAGGACATCAAAAATTATCTATGCTGCAATTTATCTAAATGCAGCATGCTTCAACAAACACAAATCTGTTTTTCCAAGAAATATTCTCTCCTGTGTCCTCCATGTTGGGGGGTTCACTTCTAACTTATATATACCAACTACACACACACTCTTCAGTGGAAAACAAGTGGAAAAAAGGGAATACCATAGAATGCACCAGCAGCTTGCAAGATCAAGCACATTGTGTTAAAGCAAACAGCGATATTACTTAAAAATCTATCAGAAAACTAACACCAATAATCCAGCAATGATAAGGATTCCTTATTATCAGAGTTGCAGGTAGTAGTATGCTGGCATTAAATATAGGTTCATAGGTTAGTACTAGGCAAGCTGCCCTTGTGAGCCATTTTAAGCCTAGCCAAGGTCCCATGTGAGAATCAAACCATGCACCTTGTCTGTAAGGGAAATACCTTAACCATTATGCAACCTCCCACTCTGATGAAGTGTTGTTACATGACGTTTTAGATAATGTATGTTTAGATGTGGTGATAAATCAATTGATGGTAACCCATAGGTGAGTGTGTGTGTGTGTGTGTGTGTGTGTGTGTGTGTGTGTGTGTGTGTGTGTGTGTGTGTGTGTGTATGTGTGTGTGTGTCTGTGTGTGTGTGTATAAATATATATATATATATATATATATATATATATATATATGTGTGTGTGTGTGTGTGTGTGTGTGTATATATATATATATATATATATATATATATATATATATATATATTTATAGAGAGAGAGAGAGATGCATATATTCAAAAAAAAACTGTGGCATATTTTGTTGAAAACACACTTCATCGAAATCAAATCATCAAAACATATGTCACTGAAAATATCATACACACTAAATATATCTACAAAAGCTTTTTTTGCAGGGGACAAGCCTCCCCTATACTGCTCAGATAGATTCATAGGTAGGTACTAGGCTAATGGCCCAAGGGCCTATATAAGCCTAGCCAAACGGTACCCTGACTTTGCTACCCAATAAAATTATTTTCCTGTGCCCCTGTCAAGCAAAGCCACAGAAGTGATCCCCAGGGTGAATTTCCTATCTGCCATCCAGTCATCAAGATTTTTCTTGAAGAGTGCTAATGAGGAGCTTTGTTTGATATAGATAGTAGTTTGTTCCAGAGTATGGGAAGTCTCTGGGACAGAAATCTATCCCTCCAGCATGTTCTGTTTATTGTGGTGACAATAACGCAACTGCAGAGAAAAGTGAATGCTCCTCACACACTGAATAAGTGCTGGTGCACAAACACAAACTTCTAGTTAAGACAACACAACATAATGAAAGGCATTAGTATGGTACAAATACTGACCAGCAATATGTAGTAATTAAATTTGTATGATCCAAAACCATACCAGCAATCATTTCTACACCACTTTACAACTTTCAGCGAAATTTGCATCAATGAAATGGGGTTTCAACGAAATGAGTTTTGGATGAAATGTGCCACAATTTTTTTTCAATGAAATAAGCATTAGATGAAATGAACCAGCACCATATAGACACACACACATATATATATATATATATATATATATATATATATATATATATATATATATATATATATAAACCCACCAAAGATTCCAGCACAATGTAGAATGCCAAAAAGTAATCTTTTATTTAGATAAAGATAAACAAGCATAAAACCAGTTTCACCATGTGTTCCACAGCCTTATCAGTACAAATTTGAAACAACAACAATTTAAGCAACATTATAGGACCTCTCTCCTATAAGGGTCTATATTAGATCATCGAAACAGCTGATTATCGAATGTTGTAACGTCGAACTGTAAAACCCGAACCCTAACAATATTGAAACCTCAAAACAGCAAATTTTTTCCCAAGGAAAAAATTTGCTGTTCCGAGAAACACACACACCACAAACACATGAAAAAGCAGCAATCCACACACATACACTTAAAAGCTACATCTAACACCTACACTACACTACACATACACTTCTATCTATCAACTTACCTTAACCCAGACCCTAACCCTAAGGACCATCACTATCGCACACTCCCCTCACCTGCGCCCTAACCCTAACTCACTTAACTCGCCCCTAACCCCAAATTCTCACTATCACACACTCACCTCATCCACGCCCTAACTCACTTAACCCGCCCATAACCCTAACATCCGTCACAATCACACACTTACCTGACCCGCGCCCTAACCCTAACTCACCCAACCCGTGCCCTAACCCAAATGTCCGCACAATCACACACTTACCTTAACCCAACCCGTAACTTTCCACCGCATCGCTGAAAACAGCGAAGCCACAACAAAGGCCAATCAAATTCTTTCCCTAGGTAAAAATTCAGTTTTGTGCAGCTTTGCTGTTTTTAGCATTCAAGATACTGAGTTTGATATTAGATCATTCGAAATTCAGCTGTTTTGATGATCTAATATAGACCCCTCCTATACATGCATGCATACATATATATATATATATATATATATATATATATATATATATATATATATGGATCCCATTTGCTTTGCCGAAATTACATTTGTCTGAAACAGACTTTACTGAGATCACTTCTCCGAAAATACAGTAGTCCAAAACAGCACTTTGCCGAAACACAAAACAGCTACTAAACATTAAAACACAAAGTAAACACATTCACTAATTTTTCTCAAATTTTTGCAGGGGGTCAAGCCCCCTACACCCCACATGTGGGGGGCTGTGCCTCCCACACCCCCTGCAAATTATATATACTAACTCCGAGATCACACTGGACGGCCATGGTGGTGCAGCGGTTAGCGTTGTCACCTCACAGCAAGAGGTACTCCGGTTCGATCTTTGTCTGGGGTGTCTTCTGTGTGGAGGCTGCATTTCCTCCCTGTGGTCATGTGGGTTTCCCCCAGGTGCTCTGGTTTCCTACCACATCCCAAATGACATGCTGCAAGTGGATTGGACAAGCTAAAATTGACCCTAGGCATGAGTGCATGCATGTGTGTGCCTTCTATGGCTGGCAACTTGACACTGTAAAAACTCCACTGCCAATCATGAGCGAACAAGATGATCTGCTGTGGCGAACCCTAACCGGGAAAAGCCAAAAGAGAGAGAGAGAGAGCTCCGAGAATACACTACAGTGACAACAAGGGTATATTTGTTCATACATACTGTAGTGCAATCGCCATTTAAAATACACCAGTACTATACACTTTTTGCTTTCCACAACTTAAATAGTTGTACACCTACCTGCAGATCTGCTATGGTGCTCTAGAAAGCAAGACAGCAAACGTTTTGCATTAATGACATTTGGTAAAGTGGCGTTTTGGACTAGTGTATTTTCGGAGAAGTGGTCTCGGAAAATTCAGTTTCAGATAAATGTAATCTCAGCAAAGCAAATGGGATATATATATATATATATATATATATATATATATATATATATATATATATTTTTTTTTTTTTTTTGAGTGGTTGCATATGTCAATATTGCGAATTCAGACCAGGTGCAAATAGAGGACATGTTAGTATAATCCATTTTTTCTTTATTTTATTTAATATTCCCTGCATGAAATGATCAGCAGCCACGGGACCCTGAACCACAAGAATGATGAAAGCAGAGCAAGCAGGTGACACAGTCTCTTAAGCAAGACAGCCGGAGCCTTTTCATGGAAAACAGGAAAAATCCTGTTTGAAAATGGGTATCACAGGCAAATAAGTATTAATTGTTTTGACACACTGAATAAAAGAATGAGTTGATGTGTCACAGAATTCATAACTATCTCTGTTTCTGAATTTTTAAGTTGTCTGCTCACATACGTCCTGTAGATTTAAACATATCAAAAATAAAATAAATCCTGATTACTTTCTTGTTTTGAAACAAGTTACAATGTATTTGAAAAACAGTTCTTCCGTTTTTTTATTTCTTATTTCGGCTCTGATTCTTTCATTTTCTTTCTCAACTCTTTTTTTCCTGTTGTTCTTCCATCTCATACTCTTCTCATAGTTACAGTGTTTAACAGGCTTTTATATGTCATAGTAGTTAAGAACAATTATGGCAAAGGGAATTGCCGAGATGTTATGTTATTCAGAAAACAAACCATGCAACGGTAAGAAGTTCCTTCATTCACTAATATTAATGGGAAACGGAAGGTGTTCAGTACCGCGTTCTGCTTTTAACTAGGCCCATAATTTTTACTGATAGTCATTCATCAAATATGAAATAAATGAAATATTTAACGCAGAACTTAAGGAAATGTGGTCCTCTTTTCACTTACAGAGATTCCAAGTTCTTGCTTCAGTGGGCTGTAACTGCAATACAAGATATTTGCATTACTTCTAGAGCTGTATAAGTTATGGCTTGCATCAGATTCTGTACACAACTGGGACAAAATGGCATTTTAACATTAGCTGCTGTAAGTGGTCCCTTCAAACTGCATTAGGCCATCTGTTACACAGCACAGCCATATGAGATCATTTACAGGACAAGCTTTTAATGGGTACATTTCTGCTCCTTGTTTAAGGAACTTTAAGAAAGCAATTTACGATGTAACCTGTTTTGTTTTAAAATTAAAAAGTGTTGCATTTGTGGAAATTTCTTCATGCCATTATTGAGCTCCTGTGTACACAGAAAGAAAAGGAAAAAGGTATTTCAGTTATGTCCTTCCTTTTAAACTGCCTGTCATGCAACAGTGGCTTTAAATATTTTACCAACAATTTTAAATAAAGGATTGCTCTATTTGTGTGTGTGTTTGTGTGCTTTTCATCTTTTTAAATTTTGCTACACTATAGCTGCCAGGCATCAAGCAGCATATCAACAAAAGAGATGCAGCAGGGCTTTTAACAACAACAACAGGAAAATGATAGATGGAACACATGTAATATCACTTTTCACTAGCAGTATTTTCTGGATGTTGGCATTTTTGGCCATATATTTATAATTAAAGCACAATATCAACAGGTATCATAATTGAATGTTTTAATATCTGAAGAGAAAAGAATAACGGCTTCTTTTCCTGCAAAGTTGTACTCTGTAGTTAGAATGAGCTAAGTATGAAAAATAACTCATGATGTACAACACACACACACACACACACAACACACACACACAGACGTGCTCACACACACGCACAAAGACGTGCACACACACACACACACACACACACACACAGAGGCACACACACACACACACAGGTACATGCATACACACAAATGCACGCACACACACACACACATGCACACACACACATGCGCACGCACATGCACACACACAAACACGCACAAGCATGCACACACGCGCACGCACACACACACATGCACACAAACACACACACACGCATGTACACACACACACACACACACACACACACACACACACACACACACGCACACAGACACAGACACACATGCACACAACACAGACACACACACACACACACACACAAACTCTCATATGCACATATGTGCACACACACACACACACACACACACACACACACACACACACACACACACACACACACACACACACATGCACATGCACACACGCACACAAATACACACACATGCACAGCACAGTGATAATACTTGTACCCATGTTACTTAAAAAGTGATATTTATTAAAATAGATGTTTAAAAAAGGATTTGCCAAAATGTGTGCTTTATAGAAAGTATGTGCATTACTATGGGGGGGTCCTGAGGGCCCTATGTTGTTTTACATACAGCCACAACTACTAGTCAACAAGTTGTCTGTGTGTAATGCTTTGGGAATGTGTGCCTATAGAGGAGATGCAGCTTCTTATCAGCCAAATAAGCCACATACATTAACTTCTTAAATATCAGTGAAGTCATGTACACATCATGATATGTATCATGTGTGGCTGGAGGTTTTTTTGATACAATGTTAAACCTGTCATTTTCAACAAATTCTTTTACGTCTATAGGTTTCTAGCTACTTGAAGGACTAGTAAATTGTGAAGATCTTAAGAAGTCTGGCCTTACATTCCCATGTTAGATTTTAGCTCTTATGTTTTGCTTACAAATAATCCAGAGATGAGCAGAACAAGGATATCTTAGGACATGTACATGTTGTTATCCCTATCCAAGAGGGACAAGAAAACTAAACCAGGGGTGAATTTGTGGTTACAAATCCATTTGTTCCAATTAAGATTGAATAAAGTCCGAGAAGAAGTTTGCATTATGAGGAGTGGAAGATGGTTCCATAAAACTGGAATTCCCTGTGTTATGTACCTATTCCTCCAATATGTTCTGTTTATGATGTAGATAAGATTGAGATTCCCCTGAACAGGAGTTTATGCATCCACTGGACTTGTGAATGTGTAAAAGGTCTGAAAGGATAGGATCTGTTTAAGCTCCATATGTGAGGCAGAGGTGACCTCTCAGTAGTCTGCATAATACCAAGAAGAGGGACAAGGCTTTCAGATGGCTTGCATAGTTTTATGATTTAGGCCCTTGATTTTCTCAGTGAGGAAGCATTGTTGCCATTCTAGCTTTCACAAGTGTTTAGACAACTCATGCCAAAAGAAGCTTTATACTCCATGATTGGCCTAATTAGTGCCAGGTACAGTGGAATGATTGCATGGCTAGAAAAGGATACTATACCTTTAGATATAAGCTGTGTGATGAAAAAGGACTTCCTTACATTAGTGGCTACATGGTGATCAAAGGACAGTTCACTGTCAAAATTGGCTCCCAGATCCTGAGTACGGGATCAAGTTTTTAGGTATGTGTTGTCTGTATGAGACGTACAAGTGGAGTCAATTTTGTCAAAGGATATGACTGTGCATTTTATGTCATTTCATTTTATGCATGGCTTTGATGTCAGCTATTTGTTAAGCACACTTACTCTTGGAGGATCATGGTGTCCTCTGGATAGTTTATGATAATACCAGATCTGCAGAACTGATCAGCCACAAACTCTTAATGTTAGCTTAGACTTCCAAGAAATAAATGCCAAAGAGGAATGGCTTAAGGACTGAATCCTGAACTGTTCTGCTAATTTGCTAGTTGGAGTTGGTAGAGCCATTCACCTTTATTTTCTGGATTCTTTTTGTGAGATGAATTGCTATCCAACATTTAGGAAGAAGAGTTTATCTATGATTCCTGCTTGTGGGATGAAGCTGAATGCTTTTGCAATGTCCTGATATGTAGTGTGCACTGATTTGCCCTCATCCATTGATACAGTAACTTTTTTGAGGAAGTCAATCAGGTGAAGTAGCAAGATCTGTCCTTGAGAAATCTGAACTAGCTTGGGTCAAGAATCTGTACGTTATCTATATCCTCATTTATTAATCCTATTATGATGTTTCTCATAGCCTTGCAGATGAAGCCAGTCAGACGTATGGGTCTGTTGAAGTCTCACCTTTGCGTTACAGACTGACTGCTGCCTTCCTCTATCTATCCAACATGAGGCCTGCTTTGAGGCTAATATTAAATATCCTCTCTAGATAATCTGACAAGTTATGTTTCAAGTTGACCAGTAAGCTGCCTGTTATATTGTCCACTCCAGCCTCATGGATGTAGTGTTTTTGACCTTAGATTATTCCTTGAGAACTTGTTCATGAAGATTTGATGAAGGTGTAAATGTGTGTATGCGATCTGAGATTATTTGAAGGAAGAGAATGCTATAGTTTGAGCTAAATTTGATATATTGCAGCTTGGCAATGTCCTCTAGGTCTGTGTATGTGGTATAACTTACTATTAGCTCTACACAGTGTTGGGCATTGTTTCTGAGGTTTCTAACACAGTTAAAGAATATTCTGTGGTTGTCCTTCACCTTTGTTGATATTTTTACCTCATTGCTGGCTTTGGTTGATTTGATCAGGAACTGGAGCTCTTTGTATAGTTTTGCAAGTGTGGTTTTTGACATCTTATTTATTTATTTTATTTTATTTTATTTATTTAACATTTGTTAACCGGGAAAGTCTGACTTGGAATGAAGCCAATTTTCAGTGGAGGCCCAGGGAGAAATGCTCTAGACATATGTCTTTGTAATGTGGGAAGAAACCGGAGCACCTGGAGGAAACCTACATGAGCACAGGGAGGACATGCAGACTCCACACAGAAGGCACCCCAACCAAGAATCAAAACCGGAGAACCTCTTGCTGTGAGGTGAAAATACTAACGCTGCACCACTGCACCATCCATCTTAAGAGTTACATGCATTTTTTCATGTAATATATTTTTTCTTTTATTATAGATCCTATTTATATAGGGCTGTATTTATTTCTGAGGAGAACAGCTAAGTCTATGAGGCAATTTAAATGTTCCAGCTCCGATGTTTCTCTGCAAGTATGGCATCTGCAAGGTCACAAAATTCCAAATGCAAACTCAAAACCCGACTACCAGACAGTGGCAGTAACTCTTATATATTTATTAATGCATACACATATACATATGGACTGTGTAATACAAGAAAAAGCTAAACAGACCAGTTTCAGCTAGTATCCTACATAGCCTTCATCAGTGTGATCAAATACAATCAGTTCATCCTTTAAATATTTTGTGTGTGACTAATTAAAGATGTCCATTTAAACCAGGTGCAAATAGCCCTCCTAATTTAATTATTCATTTCTTTTATTTTGTGTTTAATAATTCTTGCCAGCCTGATTTCTTGGATTTGATACCTAGGATCCAATCAATTATAACGAAATAAAATTATATATTTTTATGTAGCAAAGTATGTTTATATAGTGCATTGGTATTTATTTGATGGTTAATGTCACTGAAATGTTCTAATATCCTATATTTTACTGGTCTTGAAGTCTGACCTATGTAGAAGGCAGAACATTTGCAGACTGCAATGTATATAACCCAATCTGAGTTACAATTTACAAAAAAGGGAATGTCATATACCTGACTTGTATTCTTACTTCTGAAACTTTTCATTTTTAATATTCTGGGACAATATGTGCAGTGACCACAGGGAAAGCAGCCTGTAGCAATCTGTCCCTTAAGTGTACATTGTAAACTTTCTTTTTTCTTGTAGGTGCTTATAATGGTTAAAGTGAGATGCCAAATTTTTCCCTTTCCTAAAGGAGAATTGGCATCTATTCCCTATTATTCCAGAGAGTTTACTTTCCACCATTAGAATATTCCAATTATGCTGCACACTGTCCATTAATGCCCCAGTGTTCCTACCGAAGGTCGTAACAAACTGTAAGGTACATTCTTGTCTTTCTACCTGACTTTTGTATTGTAAGAGATTTTCTCTCTTAATATTATCTACCTTATTCTTAGCTTGATAGATATAACCTGCTTTGTAACCTCTTTCTTTAAATCTGATGGTAAGGTCATCCCTGAAATGCTTATATGTGTCATTATCCGAGCATATACGTTTGATCCTCATGTATTGTGATTTTGGAATATTTTTACAGATATGTGGAGGATGATAGCTGGTGGCATGGAGAAGGGAATTATATTCAGGGAATTTGTGGTAATCCTCTGTGATCAAGGTATTATCAGGAGCTTTGATAACCATAACATCCAGAAAAGTTATCCATTCCTTATCCTGGTTTACCGTAAACTCAATCCCCATTTATTTTCATTTAAATAACAAACAAATTCATTAAGATGTTCCACATCTGATCTCCATACCATCCAGTAATCATCCAAATATGTTTTCCAAATGTCTATTTCCTCTATGTACAGATTATGGGAGCTATCATATATGATTTGCTCCTCTATATACGCCATAAATAGGTCAGCATATATGGGGGCAAAAGATGCCCCCATTGCTGTACCTTGAATCTGTAGATAGCATTTATCCTGATAGAAAAAGACATTTTTGGTGAGTACATGCTCGGTAAGACAGATGAGAAGAGTATTGAAGCCAGGTTGGTATAACTCTAATCTATATAGCCAATATTCTAATGCTTCAATCCCAGCCCAGTGTCGAATGTTGCTATATAGGGTTTAATGTCTAAAGTAGAGAGTAACCAATCTGCCTCATACCTCCCAACTGTCCCGAATTACTCGGTTTTTACCGAGTTTTGGGGTCCAAATAATGGGGAGCCATGATTCCCGAGTGGCACCCCTTCATTTCCAATTTTATTTCTTTTTCGCACTTTGTTTTTTTTATTTTTAAATTTTAGAGCTTTGTGAGCTGATGTCATCGCATGCGTCATGACGTCAGCTCCACCAGCCTGTCGGAACTGAGCTTGCACATGTATTTCCGCCTCTGGTTCAAATGCTTTTGCGAGTGGGAAGTTGCTAGAGCCGGAAAGGATTTATTTAGAAGGCTGGTTGTTTCTGGCATTATTAGAAGGCGCTTGTTGGAGTTATTATGGATTATTTAGAAGATGCTCGCTGGCTGAATTTATTTAGAAGGCGATCGCTGGCTGGGATAAGATGCTCGCTCGCTGTTTCTGGAGCCTGGCTGGATGTATTTAAAAATAAAGCACCTAGAAATGGTATATGTTCAGAAAGGGTGTATGTGTGTGTTTGTGTGTGTGTGTATGCATGTGTGTTCACTAGGAATGCATATGGTTATGTAATGTATGATTCACACAAAATATAAATGTCCCTGTTTCTACCTTTTTTTCCAGATCTACAGTTTTATTACATATACTTTATTTTTATTTCCTGCCGTTCTTTGAGGTGATTCTTTTTATGGCTGAAAATTACTTTGTGGGGTATGAGAATTTAGTGCCATTAGCTGATAAATCAGTCTGACTATGTAGAATCATGCAGGTACAAATGGCCTTTTGGAAGTTTGCCAGTAAAGCTTCGTTTTAAAGATGGCATTCCACAGGAAACTAATTAACAACACTATAGAGAGCAAATAATTTGGATTGTGTATTTGAAGGCTGTATTGTGCTGGTTTGATATAACAATGCTTCTTTTTACTTATCTTTCAGATAAAATACTGTTTAAAAGTTTTAATTGAAAAGTAGTTCATGGTGGTATACAGGTACTCATAAATAGGTAGGTAGTCAGACACAAAGAATGCTCGGTAAATATTTTACAGTGTCAAGAAATGGTGTTTTCATGAGTATTTTTAAAATATGCTGCATGTGACGTTTAGCTCCCTGACTGACATTCAAGGCATTAACAAAAACAAATTTATTTCTGCTGGAAGAGTAAACTGCAGAAAAGTAACTAAATAATGTTCCATGAATTAGTAATTACAAGTTTCTTTGGCAATAGTCTTTCAACAAGATATTGTAAATGATGCTTTTCTTTTAAAAAATGCAAAAGATAGTGAGTACTTGGCATCTGTAAAAAACTTGGATAAGCAGTTGTTACACTTTACTAAGCAATAATGGACTCCAGAGACAGTTTTTATTAGACTCACTTGAGTGATCATGCTGATACTAATTGTTTGCAATGCCGTTTAATACCAGCTGCTAATTGCTACTTTTTTTCTCCATAAATGGCAGTCATTCTTTAAGAACAGATACATTCTTTATATGCATGCCATCAAGAACATGGTTGATTTTACCTATGAGTAATGTGAGTTAATTGTGTGTGTGTGTGTGTGTGTGTGTGTGTGTGTGTGTGTGTGTGTGTGTGTGTGTGTGTGTGTGTGTGTGAGAGAAAAAGCTCCCATTGTCATACACCTGGTGGCTAGAGGTACTCTGGCTCAAACCCTTTACCTTGGAACAGGGTTTGAGGAGCCTAAAGTCCCTAGCCACCACAAATTTTAAATTTGTGCTTCATATTTTTGATCTGAGACTATTCCTCATAAAATCTGTGGTTTTCAGGATTTTTGTGGCAAATCGCTGCAGGATTGAATTCATTAAATAATGACAGACATTTGAATTTCAGACTTCATATTCTTCAGAAAATAAATGGTAACACACAACCTTTTATTCTAGCAATTTTCTAAGTTTGTTAGATCAGTATTTTAAATGTGTTCCTATTTTGAGGCTGTATTCCCCCATTATTGGCTTTGTACAGGTTTTTTGTGCTAAGAGTTGAGAGCTATGGTGAGAAGTGAGACCTGAATTTGTATTCTCCCATTAATGGCTTTGTCCAGGTTTTTTGTGCAAAGAGGTTGAGAGCTATGGCCCAAAGGTAATCTTTATCCACTACTGGCCAAATGCATTTGCTTTGAATGTGGTGTGGGTTTCAATGCTGTTTCAATGAATGTGAGTTTCAAGGGCAGAGAAGTTTTAATGCAAAGTCTATTTTCGTTGTGAGGACAGTGTTGCTTTGTTTAGCAGATGTCTATTGTTGTTTGTCCATTGGGACTAGTCCTAACCTGACTTTCCTTAGAACAGAAATCTGCCTTACCGAGCATGTACTCACCAAAAATGTCTTTTTCTATCAGGATAAATGTTATCTACAGATTCAAGGTACAGCAATGGGCGCATCTTTTGCCCCCATATATGCTGACCTATTTATGGCATATATAGAAGAGCAAATCATATATGATAGCTCCCATAATCTGTACATAGAGGAAATAGACATTTGGAAAAGATAATTGGATGATTGCTGGATGGTATGGAGATCGGATGTGGAACATCTTAATGAATTTTTTAGTTATTTGAACGAAAATAAATGGGGATTGAGTTTACGGTAAACCAGGATAAGGAATGGATAACTTTTTTGGATGTTATGGTTATCAAAGCTCCTGATAATACCTTGAACACAGAGGTTTACCTGAATATAATTCCCTTCTCTATGCCATCAGCTACCATCCTCCACATATCTGTAAAAATATTCCAAAATCACAATGCATGAGGATCAAACGTATATGCTCGGATAATGACACATATAAGTATTTCAAGGATGACCTTACCATCAGATTTAAAGAAAGAGGTTACAAAGCAGGTTATATCTATCAAGCTAAGAATGAGGTAGATAATATTAAGAGAGAAAATCTCTTACAATACAAAAGTCAGGTAGATAGACAAGAATGTATGTTATGGTTTGTTACGACCTTCAATAGGAACACTGGGGCATTAATAGACAGTGTGCAGTGTAACTGGAATATTCTAATGGCAGAAAGTAAACTCTCTGGAATAATAGGGAATAGATGCCAATTCTCCTTTAGGAAAGGAAAAAAATTGGCATCTCACTTTAACCATTATAAGCACCTACAAGAAAAAAGAAAGTTTACAATGTACACTTAAGGGACAGATTGCTGCAGGCTGCTTTCCCTGTGGTCACTGCACATATTGTCCCAGAATATTAAAAATGAAAAGTTTCAGAAGTAAGAATACAAGTCAGGTATATGACATTCCCTTTTTTTGTAAATTGTAACTCAGATTGGGTTATATACCTTGCAGTCTGCAAATGTTCTGCCTTCTACATAGGTCAGACTTCAAGACCAGTAAAATATAGGATATTAGAACATTTCAGTGACATTAAACATCAAATAAATACCAATGCACTATATAAACATACTTTGCTACATAAAAATGCATCATTTTATTTAATTATAATTGATCGGATCCTAGGTATCAAATCCAAGAAATCAGGCTGGCAAGAATTATTAAACACAAAATAAAAGAAATGGATAATTAAATTTGGAGGGCTATTTGCACCTGGTTTAAATGAGCATCTTTAATTAGTCACACACAAAATATTTAAAGGATGAGCTGATTGTATTTGATCACACTGATGAAGGCTATGTAGGATACTAGGCGAAACTGGTCTGTTTAGCTTATTCTTGTATTACACAGTCCATATGTATATGTGTATACATTAATAAATATATAAGAGTTACTGCCACTGTCTACTAGTCGGGTTTTGAGTTTGCAATTTAAATGTGCATAGAATTTTGCAGTAAATAATTCCACATAAGCTGGGGAGTCATGAAGACTTAGTTTTAGCAAATTAGCTTTTGCATAATCTCTGAATACTTTTGTGTTGAATGTTGCTTTTGGCTTCAGTTTTATGATGAATGAGACTGATTTGTGGTCTGATTTGACCAGGGAAGAAGTTACAATTGGTGGGGCGCAAAGCTGTCCTATAGCAGTATCGACCAAATCCAGGATTTTGTCCCTGTTTTGCAGTGCAGACTAACCAGTACAGAGAGTTTGTACTTCTGACCTATTATGTTTGAGGATGTATATGTCTCCCAGTTTATGGAGGGCTAGTTGAAGCCTTCTATAAGAATGGTGTTTGGTTAGTACAGAGGGACTCCATACTAGTTAAGTAGGAGGTGTGGGCTGAGAGGTACGTAGAGGGAATCCTATAGTTAGCTATGATATGATAAGGGGCTTTGTTAATAGTAAGTTAGACCTGGATGAGTTTCAGTTCATTATCTTGTCTAATGAATCTGGAGGTGCATTTTTTAAGAATATGGAGACACTGCTGCCTTTAGTGCCTTCGTCTAATGTGAGAAGTTTGAACATGTGATAGGCACTGAAGCCCCGCTGTGATGGAGTTCTTTCATTAGTCTTGAGACAGGTCTATGTGATGATGCATATATTAATGTTTTCCACAGTAAGGAGTGATTGTAGCAATTGGAGCTTTTTGATAAGTCTCCTAACACTGAGCAGCAATAACATAATGTTATCCAGATTCTGTTATGGTATGTCAGAAGCTTTAGAAGACTGACATAAAAAAGCATTATGAGAGAGGACAAGGATTTATCCAGTAAACAAAAGCCTTCATGGGAAATGTAGCTGCCATCCCTGACAAAGCAGATAGAATTGTCTGCTCTCTCCTCCCATATATATATTGTAAACCCTTTAAGAATGACACAATAGGTTATGCCAGTTGTTGAAAACAATAATATATTGTTTGTGTTGTGGCATCATTCTTGATGAAGATAGAATGCTGCTTGAGGCTAGGTTCATACTTGCCTCAGACACATACTCCAAGAGTGCTTTCATATCTCTTATCATGTGATCCAGGGATGTACATCTCATGTCATTTAGACCCATTAGTACTATGATTTGGTCATATGTGAACTTGCTGTGCAGGGACTTGAGTGCTTACATACTGTAGCAAATCCTAGAGCCTGATAGGCCGCTGATCTTGACTCTCTCCTTGCAGAGCCTGGTGATTGGTGCATCAGTGAGTTTCACAATGAGTCACCTATGACAAGACATACTGGTTTGTGTGGAGGTTTGCCTTATGGGTTTTTCAACTTAGGCGAAGTGACTCTTAGATGTAGGTTTCATGGTGGGTGTTGCCTGTGTTATGTTTGTGAGGCTGCTGAGGGTGCTTGTTTCTTAGGTTACTTTTAAGATGTTTTTGTGGTTTAGGATGGCTAATTTTAAGTCTCAGGATATGAAGGTCTACATTTTTGGTCTGAGCTGTGGGTGCTTTGGCTAGTTTGGTGTTGTGTGCTACTTACAACCTGCTTGTTATTTGTTGTGGCTTTATATGAAAGCTTTGCTCCCAATAGTATTGAATAACTACATCCCACACAATATTGCCATTGGTTTTAGTAGTAAGTAGATGAGAGTAAACATGAAAAATTTGTTACAATGGAAACTGCATATCCATGGTTTCAGGTGCTTACTACCATGGGCTGTATGGGTAGTTGTGTATGAGGTTTGGAGTTTATTTACTGGAGATGCTACTTGTCTAAACAATCTACATCTACCTACAAAAAGCAATGCACTAGCCAGCATAAAGCTATTTGTCTAAAAGCAGTGCTTTCTTTTAATAAAGATCTACAAATGGCAGCTTAAAGAGTTGTCATATTAAATGCTACCTGACTTCTACATGGCATAGGTACTTGATAGTTAAGTCAATAGTTGTAAAAGGCAGCCTATAGTATGTTTTTAAAGATCTTTGCTTGCACTGTTGCTGTAGCGGCAGGGCATATGGCTAATAATCAGCAACAAAACAAAAATTAAAGGTCATGCTGCTAAACGCTAGGAGTCTAAACATGAAACTGCACTCATTGCAAGCACTTCTAACCATGGAAAATGCTGACATCTGTGCAGTCATAGAAACCTGGTTCAAAGCTGTGGAGAGCACCCCAGCCTTACCTGGTTACTCATCCTATCATATATTCAGACCCCAAACTGTGGGCAGTAAACCCAAAGGAGGTGGAGTTTTAATATATATTAAAGACATACACACCTCCAGGCTGGTCAAACAGTATGACACACAGGAGATACTCCAGGTGCAGTTAATCATTGACAAGACCCCTTTTCAAATCATAGCTAGCTACTGGCCACCAAATCTGACTCAAGATGCCCAATTCACCTATTTGGACCTGTTCATATCTATCAAGATTCAACCCTTTACTTTGATCCTGGGTGACTTTAACTTCCCAAACATAGATTGGAAGAACTACGCATGCCAAAACACAAATGCCCAGAGATTCCTTGATTTTGTTAATGCAAATGCCTTGGAACAGCTAGTTGATACCCCCACAAGAGATGATAATATCTTGGACTTGAAATTAACCAGCAGCATCCCTATAGTTTCATCCTCCCTGGTAAGATCTGACAATAAAGCAGTCTCTTTTGAAGTCGCCATCTCTCCCAATCCCCCACTAGCTAGGATCAGACATAAAAAGTTCTCCAAAGCTGATTACAGCCTCCTGAGGGATGGTATAAACAGCTTTACAGTCCCCTCCCCCTCTGTAGGAACTGACACCAATATCCAAAACTACACCAAAGCACTATACAAGTATTTATATAGATGCATGGAATCAGGAATACCTGACAGAACTAAATCATCCTTCACAAAGAAGAGTAAACCTGTCTGGTGGACATCTACAATAAATAAACTCTATAACAAAAGGAAGAAATTGCTGCCCAAGACCAAGAAGAAGCAGGTGCCCAATTGGAAGCAATGTCTCCTTAGCCTGAACAAGCAAATAAGAGCACTAGTGTAATCCTCCAAAGCAAACTTCGAGTACAAATTGGCCACATCTACTAGAGACAATCATAAGGCCTTCTTCACATATGTCCACAACCTCAAATGATGCATCCAGATCTGTTCAGAACTGGTGGCCAAGGACACCATATATACAAATGCCGTAGATATAGCAAACTTGCTAGCTGACAGATTCAACAAAAACTTTACCCCTCTGCCCCCCCCCATCATTAAATCAGGACATCCCCAGTAACTGCCCCCTTCCCATTATATCTAGGGAACAGGTCATCACTGTTCTGTCAAAGGCAAAAACTACAGCCTCCATGGGACCCAATAACATCCCAGGCTACATCCTACATGAACACAGGCAGAAACTTGCAGCACCATTAGGCACCCTATTCAACCAATGCCTGAGTATTGGCATCATCCCAGCTGAGTGGAGGACAGCCACTGTCTTCCTTTACACAAAGGTGGAACGTCCACTGATCTGGGAAATTATAGACCCATAAGCCTAACTAGCCTGATGGACCTCATTAACAAGGACATTGGCAACCTCCAGACACTTGATCTCACACAGTTTGGCTTCATCAAGGGGAGGTCATGTCTGCTAAATGTGGTCGACTTCTTTGAGACAGTCACCAAAGCCCTGGATGAGGGGAAGATGGTGAAAACTGCCTACCTTGACCTGGCCAAAGCCTTTGACACCATTCCCCACTCGGGCATAATAGATGAACTCTCTCAACCAGGCATCAATCCATATGTTACCAGATGGGTAGCAAACTGGCTCACTAATAAAACCCACCTAGTCAAAATGGGGGAAGCCACCTCAAGCAGTAGACCCATAACAAGTGGCGTAACCCAGGGTTCAGCCTTGGGGGCATCTGTTATTTGGCATATTCTTTTCTGAGGTGCAGGCCAAAACCAGTGGGCCATGGCTGAACAGGTTTGCAGATGACTGCAAGCAGGGTACTGTCATCAATTCCCCTAATGATGTGGACATCCTCCAAGAGGGTCTCACTCAGACAAATGACTGGTGCCAGAAACATGGCCTCAAGATGAATACCAAAAAATGCATCATCATCCCCTCTGGGGAGAGTGACATCCCTGCAAATTATCACATTAATAACAATGTCCTAAGCATGCAATCAGTTGTGAGGGATTGGGGCACCCAGGTTGATAGCAACCTGACTTTTGACCACCATGTTGCTTCCGTTGTATGGAAAGCCTTCTACATGGGCCACCTCATAAGTACGGATATCATATCCAGGGACAGGGAGGTCATAACATCCCTGTATTCTTCCCTTACAAGGCCAATTATTGATGCAATGTCCCTTTCGGCATGTACCTCGCAAAGCACATGCAGCAGCTGGACAGACCACAACAGTTCCTCCCCAGGAGAATCCATGGCCTCAAATATCTACCATACACAGATAGGCTAAAAGCCCTATCCCTCTACTTAGTTTCATGCAGACTCCTCAGAGGTGACCTCTGTCAGGCATACAGGGTGATCATGGACCCCACCTTGATGAGACTGCTGCATATCCACAAGTCAAGCTCCACTCAAATAACCTACACGCACAGCCTCAACCTGGTCTGTGACATCAACAAGACTTGTTGGTGGGACAGATTTTTGTCCCAGAGTCTCCCCCATCTATGGAATAGACTAGTTCTCCACATCAAGCAGACTACCTCTTTATCTCTTTTTAAGAGCAACCTGGATAACTGGATGGGAAACGGAAAATATACCCCTGGGATTCCACCCGTGTCCCTGCTGGACAGGGGCATCAGGTGCTGATTTGTCTATACAAGGGCTAAACTCTTGGCTAGGCTTATAAGGGCCTCAGGGCCAACAGCCTAGTAACCTCCTATGATCCTAAGTGATAGTACAGGTCATGTGGCCATAATCTCAACAGACATTTCTAAGCGATAGTAATTTATTACAGATAACACACGGCCTATGAAGACATTCTGCAGAAAATCAAGTTTTGGTGCTCACTGTAGACAGACTTGTTTTTCATCTCTTTGCTGTTCTGCTTTTCCTTGACTCAGGAGAGACATTATGCTTTTCTGCAATGTGTCCTTGTTGCCTTGTGCTTTAGCATCAGTTTTGAATACACGCTTCTCAGTCTTTCGGTTTCCTCATGAAAATGTTGCCTTGCAGCTGATTTACTGCATGTTCTTTCCTGAAATACCCCAAAGAAAACTATACATTTTTGTTGGTTTGTACACATGTGCAGGTACAACACGTTGATTCAGCCACAAGGATGTTTCTACAGGGCTGGCCAAATATAAGAAAACCCATAAACAGAGCAATAAAGATCAAAACAAAGCAGTATACAAATGATTACATTTTCAAAATAATGTTCCACCTGATAGGAAAATGTACTGTTAGTACTAATGACAGGGTGTTTCTTGCAGTGTGAGTTTGAAATTAAAATCTCGGGTGTTTTCAACCTTGCTAAAAAGCTCTCATTCTCTTCTCCCCACATATTGTCTTTTTGGAATGTGTCATTCAATTGACAACCCTTTCAGAAAGTGACAAGTGATCAAAGAAATTTGGGTGTAACAACATTTGCTTACAGCGGAGTATTCCTTTTTTTCCCACTGTTGTGCAACTTTGGAGTAGGTATATTTAAGTCCAGTGAGTATTGAGGCATGCCCCATATGTACACTGCAAGAAAGCTTACCTCTGAGGTTTGCCTCAATTATTTTTCAGAAATTTTTGAGATTGGCAGTCAGTAAAAGGCTGGACTGGCACCTGAAACCATGGATTTGCACTTTCCATTGATTTTTAACTATTCAGCACTGCACTGTCATGTGTTGCTTTTCCATGACCATTTTAAATTGCAGCACATTGTTATCCCAAAATCATAAACTGCAAAAGAAGACTTCACAGCTCCACTCTGGAAAATGTGTCTCTTCTCCCCATGTACAGTAATTGTAATGTACAAAGAATAGTATATGTGTACTGTCTTGCTTTTGTAGCAAATGACACAGCACACACTAGGGTTTTCAAATAATCCAAACAGTACATAGGCCTATGTTCTCACTTTACCTTCCCTTATGCTCCTTTGCAATAAACCAGAAATGAAACTACTCTTTCATTTCAGACAGTGAACAGTTATATTACAAGTGTATGAATAATACTAGAAGCAGAGAAAAGCTGCTGTTCTTCCTGGGCTAGTATTTTATCACTGCAGTACAGAAATGAAATTAGTTCAGCAATAAAATCCATGCACACACTGTAAGACACATCCTCTCATTAACTAAAAGAACATGACAAAGTCGACAACTAATAATAAATTATATACAGTGACTGCGCAGGCATTGCTACAGTTTCAACTCATTAAGCTAATATGGATTTCATAAACTGCCACTCTTCAAAGGCAAGTTCAATTGGGAGGACGTCCTAACTGAAGCAGTTGGTGTTGCCAAAGCAATATGACTCCCTAAATTTAACTATCAAAAGGGAATATAAAAATGATTCATTTATTTTAAAGCACATTTAAAATAATGTATTCTCACATTTGTTTTGTACCCTAATTTCCGAACATCTGAAAAAAGGTTAATAGTGGGTCTTCATATTTAACTACTATTAGATTTTCCAAACTGCCAGAGAAATGTAAACAGCAAAATTGTGTGTGTAACCAGACAGACTGAAACATAAGGAAAGGGAAATAACTTCTTATTTCAGTCAGTGATCTTCCAAACATGAACAAATTCTCCAAACTGAGCAAGTATTGAGTAATGGAAAGTTCAGTGGATGGTGTTACTGAGCATGATATCGTTCGTTAAATAGACAGATAAAGCTTTTGAGGTAGTTTTTAGTTTCCTTGTGATTCTATTTCTCTCCACATAAGACCTGATGATGGTGTAGCTAGTAATCACTAGGGAAAAATGTACCATTCAACCTTCTGGCGGAGTAGGATTTGGGGTTAGATCGCTATAAAAGTAGCCCAAAAAATCTAAGTACACCATACCAAACTTTTGACAAGTCAAATGATCCAGATTTATCAATCCCTTTATCTACATATGACCTCTGCATTTTAGTTCTACTTTCTGAACCTGAGTGTAATTATATCTTCACAACCAATCTCAACTACTAAATAAATCTTTCAAACTCTTCGCACTCAGGAAACAAATCATCACTTTGTATACATTGTATTTACTCATTCGTGTTTTTATTCATTTACATTTCGTTACTCTGTGGTGGTGGTGCTGCGGTAGCATTGTCGCCTCACAGTAAGATGTTGTCCGGTTCGATTCTCAGCTAGAGTGTCTTCTGCGTGGAGACATGCGTGAATGGGCATACCTTCGTTGAAGGTTGTGCATCAGGGTCGGTAACTCGGCACGTAAAAATTAACTACCAATCATTAGCGGACCGGAGTTCTGCTGTGGCGACTCCTAACCGGGAAAAGCCGAAAGACACAACAACAACATTTCATTACCAGGAAGGTTGGACTGGGTTATGATAGACTGCTTTTCAGTGGAGGTTTGGGAAGACAAGCTCCAAAAAAAAAAAAAAATGAATGAGAGAAAAACACACAAGGAGATTTAAAGCAGACCCTTTGTGAGTACAGATAATATATGATATTTAGTGTTTACAGATACAACATAGACTAGCTGTCTAGCTATGTGTGACAAGTAGCAGTTATCAAAGAAGGAAAATAGAAAAGTGGGATTGCAGTGAAGAGTGAAGTAGCTAGGGTAAGCCAGTAGTACAACAGTGGGAACGGGTGTAGAAGAAGATCCAAAAATACTAAGTTGTGTAAAAATCCAGTGAAATGAGTATTAAAATGGGGAGGGTGATTGCATTGTTAATCTGTACAACCAATCTTAAATAAAAGAAGAGCTTGAGGATTCACATTAACAATTATGAAAAGAGCAACATTATAGTTAGTGAGGAGAGAAGAATCTCTGTGGTTTGAAATAAGTAATAGTGTTAATGGCGGTGGAGTGGGGGGTGGGGTTGACTAATTAACCAGGAGAAGAAAAGCAGGGACAGATTATAGAGATGAGTGTGGAGATTTTTCTTGAAAATGTTTTGAGGTTGAGGTTATGAATTATTTTTACACTAATAAGTTTCTGGGAAGCCAAATGGCCTAAAATGCAGAATATTCCACTTCCATTAGATGAAATTAAGTATTGCTTTTTTGCTCTTGCATTTATCAGTGGTCACATTCCAGCTGAATGCCCACAGAGATACCTTACTAAAAGAATACAAGGGCTAAATAACATGTCTTATATGGACTGACTCAAAACCCCATTATTCTCGGTGCCCTACAGACTGCTACAGGTGACCTGTGTCTGGCAAACAAGGCATCTTTTGACTCATTATTGATGGATTTACTGCACATCAACAAGTCAAATGACATCAGAAGTACTCCGTCAAAGGGTATAAACCACTTCTGCAATATCAACAGAGAAGTTTGGAGGGACAGATATATCTTGCAGGGAATACCGCTGCCCTAGAATAGACTCCCCATCTACATAAAACCATCCTTCATCCCTGTCTATATTCACCTTAGATCTATGGAAGTGAAACAGAAAATTTACCCCAGAACTGCCCCCAGTACTACCAATGGACAGAGGCAGCTCCTAAATGCTTTATCCTATGCATCGGTCTCCTCAAATTATCAATGGTATAATCCCAGTTATTTTCTTTAGGGGTAATATATAATTATGGACCACGGGTTGAGTAAAGCCAGTCTATAACCAAATGGGATAGGTTATTTTGAGTACAAAAAGGGAAACTGGCTAGCCTTAAAATGGAGCCAAAGGGCAGCTAGCCTAGTACTCACTTATAAACCTATATGATGACCAGAATAATTAGGCAGTTTATTTATTGGTGGCTTCAGAGTGCTCTCTTTCAGGTACACTGCAGTGAACATTTCAGTATATATTAAATTATACTATTCCCCAGTGCTTAGACTAGATGTCATACTTTGTAGTAGTAATTCTGGCCTTCTCTGACCTGGTTTTCAACTGATATGCTTATCAGAAATGCTCTGTGCTATTTTTGACACTAACTCTGCATATTCTCAAAACTTTCGTTGTGTACAAACAATTCCTTCATGCATGTGGTGTAACAAAACTCACATGCCTTAGGGTGGCTGCATTGGGGCAACAAGAGGTTCTCCAGTTTGATTCTTGGCTGGGGTGCCTTCTGTGTGGAGTCTGCATGTCCTTTCTGCAGCTGTGTGGGTTTCCTCTGGGTGCTCTGGTTTCCTTCCATATTCCAAAGACATGCAGTAGTTGGACTTGATACTATAAATTGGAAGTAGGTGTGAGTAGTACAGATGAACTACTGTGGCAGGGTTAACCACCCAGCAGTGTAAACCTTGGCTCAAGATGATTGTTACTGTTGCAGTGACACCCCAACCCATGTGCAAACTGGGAAAAAGGGGTTGAGAATGGATGCATTCCTTCTGATTCCCTTGTGGGAAAAAGGGATTGAGGATGGATGGATGCTTTCCTTCTGATTACCTTTTTTATTTCAGGGCAATCTCTGTTCTAAATATAAAACAGACTCACAATTAGCTAGCAGTTTCTTATCTAACCCTAAGGTTTTCCAGTAGCCTTGCCTTGCCCTTGCTCAGTCTCACTCTGATCCCTTCTGGTTTGTCAGATCATTTCCATATGTCATATCTCTACTTCTCTCAAAGAGAGGAAAGTATATCTGCATTTTTGTTTCTTTTCCTCCCTTTTTACAAGAAGGTGTGTGTGTGTGTGTGTGTGTGTGTGTGTGTGTGTGTGTGTGTGTGTGTGTGTGTGTGTGTGTGTGTGTGTGTGTGTCTGTGTGTAGCTTCCTCCATTGATCGCATATGTGTGAAAAGCAATTCCTGTAATGCCCTACCATCACAGCATCACAAATCCACTTACTCAAAAATTTGTAGGGGGCATTATAAAAAAAAAAAATATATATATATATATATATATATATATATATATATATATATATATATATAAATTTATGTGTATCTCAACGTAATGTCCTTAAGAGGTAATTTGCAAATATCGCATGGGCCTCCATTACAGGAACTCTAAGATATCACACAGTAAAAACTCTAACTTGGCTGGGTTTTTCTTACATGCAGTGATGATAGCACTGACAATTCTCCACATGGAGCTGGAAATGTGAGCAGTATGCACCGCTGTACTTCTAAGATCAATCATGGCATTGTAAATTGACTCCTTGCCTGATGAAACTGCTGGCAGTATTGGCTGGCATCCTCATGAGTGAACTACCACACAGCACTATTTTTGGTTTGGATATTGTACAAACATGAGGTGGGCCTTTGTGAGGAAAGCATTCATTACCTGCATCAAGAAATGTATGACAGTCTGCCACCTCTCATCTGGGTGACAACAACACCCAGCCACCACTCATTCACCACAGTAGTAGACCATCTATTTCACTGGAGGCCCTGAGTCCTACTGCCCCATGCCATTAAAGTGGCTGCAGGTCATGATAACATAGTGGTACCCCCAGTCACAGGGGTATATTGCCCCAGACAGTGTATGTTGCTTCATCACAAGACACCTGCCTGTCCCTTCTGGCACATTTTTCCACTAGACAACGAACTTAAATATGCTTGTTTCCACAACATTCAGAGTCTGATTTACTATATGCTGCTGCAATATATTCTCTCACAGAAAGGGAGGCACTGCACTTGAAATTAGTGTTATTTTATTTGACTAACCAATGACTAAACTAATTGGCACACAATTGTAAGTGATGTATCACTACATAACTGGATTAATTTTTTTCATGGACAGGGTGGTGCTTTATTTGACATAAGTGATACAAGGTAGGAGGTCCCACTCACTGGATCAGCTGGATGTTTCCCTGCATGGCCCTAACCAATCACAGTTATTTTTACAATAATATAACATTCAAAGATTACTTTTTTAACAACATACGACTGCCATCCCACTAGTTTCATCTTCTTTCCTTTCATTTGAGAAATTACAGCTGTAACTAACTGCTTACCACTCCATTCTGCAGTTATACACCTTTCATTTTCTACAGCATCTCTCACACCAACCCAACAGTTGGCAAGTGAGTGTGCTACTGGCATTCTGTAAGATGACGACTTGTTGTGCATTGTAATTGTGACAAATAGCTTCAACTCATCACATCAGCGTAAAGATAAATACTATTAATTATGTAACTCCAGTCACTGGCTGTACAATTCTTTGCATTGCCTTTATACTAGCTACATGGCATATGAGCACAGCACATAAGATACAACATATTAACTACCAATAGGAGTAGATATGTAGAACAGGTGTGAAAGATTTGATGTGTCAAGATAGCGTGTCCAAACAGCCAATGGCTTATGCATGTCATATAACCTGGTGTTAAACATTATGAAGCCCATTTAAGGGTGAAAGCAATCATCTCTGTAATAGCTTTTATTTTCAATAAAGAAGTATCAATTTTTAAACATATGTACTTGATTACTTTGAAATTTCAACTGAACTTGTCTTTAGTCTGTGGTTCGTTTTTCCCGATTTTAAGGAGCCTTAGCCAGCAGCTTTGTTCCTTGTTCCTCATGAAGTACCAGTTTTCACTGTTATTTAATATCTAGCTATAGCAATGTGTGTATGTATGCATTATGTGTGTATGTGTATATATATATATATATATATATATATATATATATATATATATATATATATATGAAGAGCATGTTATGCCATCGTCGCCTTCCACAGAGTGGCCATTTTGGTAATGGTAAAGTTAATACTGTTCCCTGTTATAACTGTAACCAGTGTCAACACATTGATGTTAGTATGAGTTTCATAGATCCTGTGTCTGGAGCTGAGTATATGTTTAATACCAACACCAGTTGTACAAGTTGCAATGTGGTATATATTGCAAGGTGCATTTCCTGTACTGCTTTCTACATTGGGAAAACTTGCAAACAGTTGAGGGAGCGCATCAGGGATCACGTTTACCATACACGGATAGGTTCGGACAACAATGCCATTGCTAAGCATGTTAAGATCTCTGGGGCTGAACATTATTTTAGTTTTTCTGTTATCCAACACATACATCCAAGTATTAGAGGAGGAGATGTAGATAATTATCTGCAAGAGTGTGAGCTTTGCTGGATTATCCACTGTAGAGCGGATAAGCCACCAGGTTTAAATGACAAGATACAAATTCACCCTATTTTGAAAAAGAGGAGGCTGATGAAACCTAAAGTTAGCTGATTTTTGTATTAATATGTGATATATTTTAGTGATTTTAGCTTATATATTGTTGTATGACGAACGACATTATGATTGTTTGCCATTTTTTATATTTTTTATATTTATGTACTATGAGACTTAGATTTAGAATCCCTGTAGAAGTTTTAGAACTCTTTAAGTAGGGGTTTTGTTGTTTGAAGGTGTGTCCCTGCTTCTGCTTTTAATTGATTAATTGAGTATGTTAATATCCTGTTAGGGTGGGGTTGATGTTATACTATATTAAGATTCCACTGACTATGGAGGATGTAAAGTTTGACAAAGCCTTTGGGTGAAAGCGCTCACTTCCTATGAATAAAGATTCTGTTTTATGGTGATGTGGAGTTGGATTATTCTTAGATGAACGTATTCTCTATCACTACCTGAGGACGTGTTTTTGAGGAGATTACAGCTGTCTGTTCCTGTATGTGCTGTGGACATTTATTTATCATTTTATTTTTGAGCACAGGAGCATTGTGTCCTACTGTGGTTTTCTTCATTTGGTTATTTTATTATATATATATATATATATATATATATATATATATATATATATTCTTTTTTGTTTAATATATACACGCATACGTATAAATACACATTTACATACATACACCCACACACACACACACATGTATATATATATAGATATATATATATATATATATATATATATATATATATATACACATATATGTGTGGGTGTGTGTATAAATACATAAATTATATATGTGTGTGTGTGTGTGTGTGTGTGTGTGTGTAGGTGGTGTACATGTGTTCACTTCACTCTGTCAAATTATCAATTCATTTACAGAGTGAAGTATTTGGGAAAGTCATTGAAAGCACACTTTCTTGAGTGCTAAAGCTGTTGAAAGGAGGGGGATTTGGAATTGTGTGTGTGTGTGTGTGTGTGTGTGTGTGTGTGTGTGTGTGTGTGTGTGTGTGTGTGTGTGTGTGTGTGTGTGTGTGTGTGTGTGTGTGTGTGTGTGTGTGTGTGTGTGTGTGTGTGTGTATGTGTAAGGTAGGTGTGGGTTTGGATTTTTAATTCTAAAATTTTCAGATATACAAAAAATGTTGGCATTGGGGTGGATAGATGTGTGCATTGTGGGTTAGAGTTCAAGTAAAGGCTAAGGAAGTAGATTAAGCTTTGCACTCGTGCTACAGTATGTGATGTGTGTCAAGTTTTGTGCTCATGTGCTACAGTATGTGATGTGTGTCAAGTTTGTGCTCATGTGCTACAGTATATATGTGTGTCAAGTTTTGCGCTCATGTGCTACAGTATGTGATGTGTGTCAAGTTTGTGCTCATGTGCTACAATATATATGTGTGTCAAGTTTTGCGCTCATGTGCTACAGTATGTGATGTGTGTCAAGTTTGTGCTCATGTGCTACAGTATATATGTGTGTCAAGTTTTGTGCTCATGTGCTACAGTATGTGATGTGTGTCAAGTTTTGTGCTCATGTGCTACAGTATATATGTGTGTCAAGTTTTGCGCTCATGTGCTACAGTATGTGATGTGTGTCAAGTTTTGTGCTCATGTACTGCAGTAAGTGATGTGTGTCTTGGGTAGTCGTAGTATTATGGAAAGAATATTTCTTAAGGCAAGGTATAGTTATGGGCAGGAGCAGGGTTAGAGTTAGTACACATTACTATGGTGGTGCAGGTGGATGAGACAAAGCATTCCTGTCAACTTCTTTGCTCAGGAATTCTGAACAAGGCCAGCACCTAGGGTGACTGCCCCCTTCCATCCCACCCTAGCTGAGCCTCTGCTGAAACATACAAATGACACAAAGTACGCTATTCTTAAATTTAGATATGACATGACCATATATCCTTTTGTAGCTAGAAAATATGTGAGTTTCTGTGAAAGTCTTGTCCAATTCTAACATCTTGCTTGCATAAATGATTAATTTGTGCAGTGTCTTTATTTGTTAGGTCATGGTAGAAAGATGATTCAGTATTCTTAATCAAATCTCATTTTCTTTCCAGCACATTTTAAGATAGATGTCCTCAGATTCCATCACACCAAAGAAATAACAATAAGACTTGAATCCATTGCGGTTTCTGCACACAGGTTTGTACCCTGTTGATTACAATGGTGCTGTTTTAGCACCTTTCCTGCAGTTGTTGTTGTATTGAATATATCTTTTTGAATGGTATTTATCCACGTCTACAGCACTTTACCACAGATGTTTTAGAAATATATATATATATATATATATATATATATATATATATATATATATATTTTTTTTTCTTCAGAACAAAGAGTAAAATAGGAAAATAGACATTACTAAGTGAGAGGATCATAAAGTCAACATCATATTTACTATAATTTAAAAAAACTTGGTTTGCATCTGATTAAGTCTGCTTAGATTTTGGATCAATACTGGTGATTGTGCTTTTACAGGTGACTCAATTGCTTCATATTATTTCATTCAGCAACTAATCGATTATGTCATTGTGTGAAGCTTGACCTCTGAAATTCTGCCATATAACTGGGCCATACCTGACAAAGAGTTTTGTTTGGATCCGTCCGCATTCCAGGTTACTAGTTTAAAACAAGCAAATTGAAATAAATACAAAATGTCACATCTAGCATGTATTATGTACTGACTAATATAAAGCAGTATAGCTTTGTGTGTGTGTGCATGTGTGTGTGTGTGTGTGTGTGTGTGTGTGTGTGTGTGTGTGTGTGTGTGTGTGTGTGTGTGCGTGTGTGTATAAAACTGTGCGTGCATGTCTTTACATATATATGTGGTAGGAAGAGGAAATATTGATGAATTCTGACAAACTGTGGTTATATGATGGATGAAACAAGTAAGTTATGGCTGCTGTGAAACCAGACAAATATTCTAAGTGGAAACTCTACTGTCCTGCTTATTGTTTAAGCATTTAATACTGAATACCAAATGAGCCCTAGATGATTTGTATACATCCTACTTTAGTAAAAGAGATTTCTAATTAGAAAGATAATGATATAGAATTGATTTAAAGCCTGTGGTGGTGTGAGGCTATAAAAATACAAGTAATTTATTTACCTATCTGTTCTTATAACTCCTTGGTTTACTCTTGAGCTGGAAACCTTCTAAAATATGTTCACCTATGGTCATGATAAATAGGCTTACTGCTTTCAAGAACTTCACTGCTTTGATGAAATATTTCACTTGTCTCATAAACAAGAAATACACCAGGATCTTTTCTCATTTCTTGTAATAGGTTCAGTATTAAATCACAGTCAGTGGTGACTGGGTTTTATAATGTGCAGCTTTCAATGATGTTATGCCTACTGCACATGTCTACATTTCTCCACGTCTGACTTTCACCAGAACATATTTAGGAGTATATGCTCATAAATTCAGTGGGTGTGCAAGGTTATCACAATTTAGTTAATAAACAAACAAAACAAAGTTTTTAATAAATAGCAAATATATCTTAATATTTACAAAATTCTTACTGTTCAGAGTTTTAATATCAATAATTATAAAAAGCAATTTTGTGTGCACAGACTGCTTTGGGATAATAACATCAAAATGTAAACAGTAAACATTTTGTTTGAGAACAACTGAAATCCTAAAGTGGATACATTATTGATGGATGATATCTTGCTGAATGTGGTCTAATACCCGGACTAGCTTTCAAGCTATGAATATGTTAGAAATGTCACAATTACTTTTTTGTTAAAATGTGTAATACTTCTAGGGAAAAGCATACAAGTTAATAGCAGAAAAATGGCTGTTTTTTACCAAGCTTGTTGAAATATTTATTACATAACACATACCTACAAGTTGTAGAAAGCCACCTGTGATTTTGATGTTATGTCCTTACTCCTACCATAAAGTGGTTTCCAGTATCTGTCTGTATAGCTGCATATAAGGATATATAATATGCACAATATGTGCAGAAGTAATTAGAAGAGATGAAAATAGAATAGGTTAGAGAATTTTAACTGAAAGTTGAGCAAAAGGGTAGCATAAATTAGATGTATAGCTTATACAGTGTCAAAAAAAATAATAAAAGGAATGGATAAGATAGTATTTCCATGTTGTGTACAATATGGGGCAAGGAATCTCAACAGTTAACTAAACCTTACAGAATAAGGACAGGGTTACAAGTATGGTTAGTGCAGCAGGAATAGGAGGAGGGCAGTTAGCAGGATTAGAGTTTGAGACTAGGATAAGTAGAAACCAATAGGTGAGTTACAGCTCAGGTTATAATGATCTTGCACACTGGAAGAAATGCTGTTAACATTTATACTGACTCAGAATAAGGTATAGATCTTGATTTACCTAATTATGGGTACCTCAGGTAAACTTTATGGATATTTAATTTCCTCACAAAGCTAAGTCAGAGACTTCTAAATCTCAAACTTGCCTTTAAAAATGTGTAAAGACTTTCACTTTTGAAAATGGAAGTAAACAGACCCAACCTGTTGCTTGGTTATAATAAAAAAGTTAGCTTCATGTGGCCAGCAATTAATTGGTTTTCCATTATCTTCTCAGTCCTGATTCACCAATTGTCCCTTCCTTGATTGCATTTTTAATTAGATGATTTAATGGTCAGATCACAATTTATGCAATGTTCACTGTTGTAATACCTTTCTCGTTTTCTTCATAGTTCTGTCACCATAGAGATAGTAAATTTAAGTAACAGAGGTGGAGGAAAAATGCCCCCATCCCCTATGGGAAATATTTGCCTGCTTTGGTTAGTTGGTTTAGGGTACAAATTCTATCTTTTGAGCTGACGAGTTTGTAATTGATAGGTTGGGAATTGACTTCTCTGAAGCCTAATCGCTATATAGACAGCATGTACAAAGAAAGCATCATGGCTTCTTCTACAGAAAAACTGTCTGATTTTGCTGATGATCTTCTCATATTCATTGCAAATTGCAAAAATAATATGGATGCAGTGAGGTCAAAACTTTAGGACAGTAGAAGACATTCTGGTGACAGAATTAATCTATTTAAACCTTCTCTTCCAAAAATAAACCATACCCTCTCAAAGGGGACCCAATCTGACCTTTCCCTTATTTTCTCATTTATTTCATTACCATCTCTAGAAGTTGAATTGACTTCTATAAACTGACTGTTTCCCTGAAGGGTATATTGTCAAATATGTCTGAGCTAGTAATGAAACTTAATTTTCTTAAAGAAATTGGTCCAAGTATCTATTGCCTTTAGAATATCATCTTACTGATATTATATTTCTTTTTTTATATTTGTCCTTTGTTGGCAGGGTTACTCCCACTAAATGTGTGGCTCTTTTCAGGGGAGACCTGACTTAGTATTCATAATAACTAGGGTAAGTTAGCCAGAACATCAGAGAAATACATCTGTTCTTTTCATGTTACTAGGTGGTCCCAAGGGGCTACCAGGATTCAGATTCACAGTGATGAAGACAGCAGCAGTGTGATTCAAGAGTAGTTAAGTTGAGATGGAAGAGAATAGCCGAAGAGATGACAGTGATCACAGAGATGAGATGCAGGTGAAAACTGTGTCATTGAGAGACTTAGCAACTTCCATACTTGAAAACATGCTGAACGAGGAAGATCCAGATGATAAGTCAATGCAGTGGAGCATTGCAGTGGAAAGTCTTTTGGAGGGGAAGTGGAGGTGACTGGAGACAAAAATGTCAGGTATTAACCACACAGAGAAGGTAAAAGAGAGCAGAACATGGACAGTGGGAACACATCAGGCCAGCAGAGTAGCTGGTTTTAAAGGTACATTCTGAGATGGGGCATCAAATGAAAAACAAAGAAAAATGGCAGAATTAAAAGGGAAGAAAAGTAAATCAGTGGAATGACGAAAACATCTGTGTCAGGAACTGCAGTGAATACACATTAAAAAACAATGGAAATGAGGGACGACATTCAAAATACATGGGGAGAGTCTTGTTTCACAAGAGGTTTATAAGAATTATTTTAAAAACTGTATAGAGTATTGGCAGTTATTTTGAAATGGATAATGTAATTCTGTCATTGGGCTTTGATATAAATGACAGGTAATGAAAATTAATGAAGATGAAAAAAGTCCATGGAAAGACAGTGCTTTACAAAACTTAAATGAGAAATTAAAACAAAAATTGGTTGTGCAATTTAGAACTACTGGAATATGTGAGCAGGAATTAAAAATGTTTGTGTAAACGTGCATGATATTAAAAAAGTGTTATATGAAAGAAAAGTATGGATGAGCATGGGAAATATGGGTAACTTCCTGTCTGAAGATAGTAAAATGCAGCATGTGTGAAATGTTATAATAATTAATGCAAAACAGAGGAAATGTGAAATACTGTGGGTAAGGGACAGTGAAAATTGTGTTTTTGTTGTGGTGACTAGTCATATTTGATGCCCAACTGTAATAATAGCAATGTGGGCAATGGGGTACCGTATTTACTCTTGAGGAAACTGTAAGTGCACTGTAGAAAATGTGGTAGTGACTGTGATCTTTGGTTTTACTGCCCTTCATTAATTGAAGGATTACAAGAAAAAGGAGGCAGTAGAAGGAATATGTAAAATGCAGGATCCAGTGCACAGGAAAGAGGAAATCAAAGAAACTGTTAATGAAGTAGATGTACAACAGGAACCTGATGGTGATAGTTGGGTGAGGACTGGCAGTAAGAGTGGAGGTGAAGAAATACTGATGGCAAATAAGTATGAGATGCTTAAAACAAGGGATAAGGGCTCTGAATAAGAAAAAATAATTAAGTCAATAGGAAGGAGAGTAAGAAAACTAAAATGAAAAACAGGATTCATTGAAAAATTATACAAAAAAAGGTAAAGGTTTATTGAAGAGTATTTTTAAATGCTAATATCATAATGATTAGTTTACAAAGAATAGTTGTGTTTCAGTGTTGTAAAAGAGTTTATGTGGATACAAGATGGTTAGATGCAAAGAAAAGGGCAGATTTTGCAAAAATATGGTGATATAAAGTAGAGTGGGCAATGGAAATCCCTTTATTGAATTATCACTTTTGACATAGGCCAAATTATATTTGTATAAAAGAATACAAAGAGTATAAACTTGTTCATAGTTACAAACATTATACATCACATATATTGTTTTGTACAACACAGCCAATCCAATATTACATAAATTCCTGCCTTCCCTTAAATATCATTCCTTCTCCAAAACATTTTCTGCGTGTTTCGCTTTTACCATTTCCAGTTCTTTCATCTCTGTTACAATTCTTCTATTTCTAATATGGTTGGTTTAGACCTTGATTTCCATTTTCTAGTAAATGCTTTTTAGGCAGTCCGCCCAAATTAAACTTAACAGGGCTTTACTAGGTCTAGACAATTCAGATTCTGTATCCCAGCTAAAAAAAAAAAAATATTTCCTTTTTTACATCCATTTGCTCACACAGCATTTCTGACAGAGTACTCTGTAGGGAGTTTTTAAAGCTGCCAACTCATTACACTCAAAAAACATATGTTCCTAGTTGCCTCTTTCTTCCCCATCACACCTCCAATATTTCTCCATCTACCTGAGGTAAAAAAATTTTGGAGTCTGCTTGAAGTATAAAAATACCTATGCAAGCAGTTTGAGAAAAAAATCCTAAATCTTCTAGACTTTGTTGATTATTTGGGAGCCATACATACACTCTCCCATTGTTTCTTTCGGAATTATTTATCCAATCTCTCTCTCCAATTTTTTCTAACCTCCTGCTGATTGATTCCTATAGCTGTCATACAACACTTTATATGCCCTATAATTATTCCTTTTTTAATAGCAGCTTCTGTCTAGTTTAAACTAAAATCTCTACCAGTGCTGCTCTTTCACTGAGGATTTCCCTGTCCCTTTCTCTTTGAGTATATACTCTGATATCAATCCTTGATAGACAAGGCAGTCTCTAGCCTGTAGTCCAAATGGCTACTTGGTTTCTTCCCATTCTATTACGTTTCTCTTTGTAATTATTTGCTCCCAGTACCTTGGGTCCTTTGCTAGTTTTCTCCAATAAATTCCAGCCCCCTCTTGCCTATTCTCTTACCACTAATTGCAGTCATCCCTATTGGCACAATCTCCATTCTGCAATCCCCCATTGGCTTAGTTTTTAGAATACTTTCTGTTACTTTGTGAATATATTATTCTGTAAAGTTCTTGTTATTCTTTTTAAGAGTCTGCATCCAAAATCCTAGTCTCCTTATTTCTTAATTTCCTACCTGCTTCATCATCATCTCCTTCCACTTTGAATTTAGCTTTCTGCTTGCCTTTCCCCCCTCCCAAATAAAAATCTTTCAAATCTTTATTAATTACCATCCACAACTTATCCTCTGGTTAATAAAATATGCCTGACATGAGTATAAAACTAAAGGAACTAAAAACATTTTGACTGCTTGCATCTTGCTAACCATATTTATAGGCAAAAGCAGTTCTTGTGTTATCTTTTGTTTGGTCCCTTCCAACATATCATTAGCTGCTGTAACAGAATCTTTTGCAACCCATACTTCAGTATATCATATCTCCATAAATATGGGTGTTGCTTTACCAGTTCATGTGTGGGTATATACTTTACAGCTATAGCCTTTGTTTTATTTTCATTTATTTGATTTCCTAAAAAATCTTGAGACTGTCTTAAAATGTTTCACAACACTGAGATGCCCTTTTCTGGTTTTATCGGGTACAAAATGATATCATCTGTAAATAAAACCAACTTTTCATGATTGCCATACCAATTATATTCTTGGATTGTTGAGTCCCTTTTTTCTTTGCTAATGGTTCTAAATGTAACACAAATAACAAAGGGGAAATAGGGTTGCACTGCTTAGACACAACTTATCAAAAAGAAACCCTCCTACTTTTATTTTTGTTTCTGATCCTTCATGCATTCTTCTTAGTAACCTTATTATTGTATCAGGGAATGCAAATGCTTCCGGTGACCTATTCGCAAATCCCTAGTTACCCTGTTGATTGCTTTCTCTGCATTAAGACCCACCAACAACAATGGTATTTTCTTACATTCTACTTCACTCTGGATCATCATTAATACTATCAAGTGTTTGTCTCCCATCCACAAAACCACACTGTTCGATATCTAGCAATTGTGGCAACACCTTTGGTATTTTGTTAGCCATTATAAACATAAACACTTTATAATCATGGTTTAAAATTGAAATGGACATATATGATGCTGGATCTGATCAGTCTTTACCTTGTTTAGTTAATACAAGCCACCACAGCTTTTTTACAGAATGTCGGTGGTTCCCCTTTCTTTTTAAAATACTGATAAACAAAACCTTCCAGATCTTTAAAATTTTTTTGCTCTTAGCTTGCAAACATCCACAGGAAACCCATCTATTCCTGGACACTTTCTTGCAGATTGGTTATACATCACCATGTTATGTCATCCCCTCATAATTTAATTGTTAATTGTTGCCTCATCTACCTCTAACCTTGGCATGTTTAAGACTTCCATAAATATTTCCATTTGTGTTTTTTCTTGATTTCCATATTTCTCTGCTTTAAACAAATTATCATAAAATTCCCCAAATATTGCTAATACCTTTACAGGATCTCAGGCAATTTTTATTGTTATAGGCACTCTGAGTTTGACAACAACCCTTTCTACCTTCTGTTGTCTACATTATTGTGCTGAAAATGTTTGTGTTCAGGAGTTACAATTAAAAACAATTGCTTAATAGTAATCTTTCTAAACTCATGCATATTATCCAGGTACTCCCTTATTTTCTCTTTAGTTCTCTGCAGTTGTACCTCTTCTTGTTCTGTGAGACTCCCCTTATTCTGCAATACTTTAACCTCTGTCTGACCCCTAAATAATTCTTGTTGCTTCTTAGCCATATCCCTTTTTCTTTCATTTCTATCTTATTTTTAAACTATACTTTAATTTTATCTCACACACTGGCTATAACTTCTGAAGCACTTTTCATTTTCCTAATAACTCCAAAATAATTTCCACTATCCATTCCTTAAGTTCCTCTCCTTTTAAAAAGGTAGGTGAGGAAATGCCAGACGCTCTCATTTTTACTTCATTATCCTGAATTTTTATTTTAGTTATTAGTGGTGCATCATTTGAAATAGTTATTGGATGTGTATCAAAGCTCTCAATTAAATGCACATATTCCTGTGAAATATAATTTCTGTCTAGTCCAGACCAGTTATTGTACATTGGGAGAATAATATGTAAAGTTTCTGTTTTATTTGCATACCTCTTTTCCTTCTTCCCTTTTCCTTTGTGAAATTCCAAATATTAATCACATGAAGTGAGGCCTTTCAGTCCTTCACAAATTTAACAACGTCAACAAAAGTCCATTTTCCACTTTTTCCTGTACATCTATATTTCACAAATGTAATTGGGTTTTTTTTGTAATGTCACATTTACTCACTAATTTCTGTGTTGCTGGCCTTTTCCAGTTTATCCCCATCTCTAACTTCAGACTCAAGTTCATTTCCAAGGTATTCCTGATACTTCTGCACAAGCCCTGTGGTTTTCTCTGTCCCTCAAGCATTTTCTTTTGGAACATTGGAAAATGTTTCAGTAGCAAAGTATTTCTGTGAGTTTTATTATTAGAAAAAATGAGAATCAGAGTCCCCTTTTGCTTGATGACTCATGTTTTGTTGAACAAATTTTTGCATTTCCTCCTTAACCTGTTCTGCATCAAAAATGACTTTGATCCTCCAGGGGAAAAATATTCTGAAAACAACTGGATACAGCAGCTTGAATCTCAGATCTTCCTCTCAACCTTCCCTGATTGCTAGAATAAATTTGCTTCTCTTCTGCCTAGTGTACACCAAATAATTACTTTCCACAAACACTCTACTGTCTCCTGTTTTTAATACTTTGCTATTCTGCCACAGTTTTATCAGGATTGACTCATTCTGTTGATAGAATTGAATCCAGGTGTGGAAGAAAGAAAGAGATTGCGTAAGGAACTTAAGACACATGTTTTGGTCAATATGTATACTATTTTAATAGCTGATTTGAACTGTTATTTAAGAAAGACAAAGGGGAATGTTACACAAGGCATTGAGATGATGTGTTACATGATGAAGAGTTGAAGTTTAAAAGTAGAGAAAGAGACAGAACATATCTATAAAAGAACAAAGCTGAGGACAGAGATGGATTATGTAATTTATTCAGAAAATTTAAAATAAGAAAAGGAGATGTGAAGATTCAAATGTTTTAGATCATATAGCTGCATGGACAGTAAAGGTAGAAAATAAAGAAATAACAAGAGAAGGGGAAACAAATAAAGGAATTAACAAGTGAATATGTCACATGGAGTTCTTAATAAATGAAAGAAGGAAATTGTGGGAGGAACATGAAAGAATGAAACCATTTTATATAAACTTGAAATATTGGTGGGCTACATATAACTATAACAGAATATATATGCTTACATAGACAAAAAAGAGAAGAAATGAAAAAACAAAATTCAGAAAGGGGAATATATAATCTTGGTATACACTGACTTTAATAAATCATTTCACAAGTATGAATCATCCTTTTTGTTTTCCTGTCCAACCAGTCCAACACATTTTGGGGCCAGTCAGTCATTCCAAAACTATAAGCTCGGCAGGAAGAGCAAATTGGTTTATAGCTTGCACTTTGTTCCTAAATGTCAGCTCTATTTTCAAAATTAATTTAAGTCTTCTAAAATATTCCTTACTAAGTTTTATTTACATTTTCTATGTTTTTTGTTGATCCTTCATAAATTCCCAAATATTTATACACTCCCTCTTGCCAAGTTCTTTATAGCACATTCTTGTTAGCTTGGTGCTGAAGCTTTCCTGCATTAAAGGTTGCTTTTGCACATTTATCAACACCAAATGACATTCTTATATCATTTGAAAAAGTTTTGACCACGTGCAGTTGTACTTTCAGTTCCTCATCTGATGAACTATACAGATTTAAATCATCCACAAAAAGAACATGAAAAGTCTTTACACTTTGTTGTTTTCTAGAAGCCAAACTGTAACTATGACCTAATCTGTTAGGTAGATAACTTAATTGGTTAAGGACAAGATAAAAGAGCAGCAGTGACAGAGAGTCACCCTGGAATACCCCCTTTGTATTCTTGGAATAATAATTTGTCCTTTATTATGGCTTAACTACAAAATGGTTTCCACTGTTTCATGGTTGTTGCAATGTAATTGATCAGTGTAGGGTGCATCCTGCACATTTTTAAGCACTGTTTTATCCATGAATGTGGGATACTGTCAAATGCGTTTTATAGTCTATACATGCCATACTTAGATTCTTCCCCTTTTTCCAGTTTTCCAGTATGACTTTAACAACAAATGATCATTTATTCTGTATGACTTTCTTTTTTTAAATACATTTTATTAAAATAATTTCTTAAGTGTACAATTATTAATAGAAAATTTAGTAATTTTTTGATTTTAAAGATTAAAAAAAAACAAGAACACTAATATAAAAATTCAAAGAAAAAAAATGAACTATGTACATCAATGTCCTCAATACTATAAATAAATAAAGTTAAAAAATTGTGAATAAAATAGGAGTAATACTTTTAAATTATTAATTAACTGATAAATCAATTATATCCATCCATTGAGTATACACTGGTGAATTCTTAGAAGATCTTGACTTAATTGTCATCAATTCTAACTTGGATATCTCCAAGAGAAAATCCTTAAAGTTTTGAAAGGGGGGAGTTTTTGATGATTTCCAATTTCTAGTAATTTCCTTCCTGGCTATGGACAGAACAGACCAAACAAGTGAATATTTACTAGTTTTAACACAAATTGGGACTGGGGAATTAAATAAGATTAATGATTTTGTTAGAAGAAAGTTATCAGTAAATATTGCTTGCAAGAAATTATTAATATCTTCCCAGAATTTTTTCCAAGTGCACGCAATCATAAAACTATGTGACCATTCAGCATTCTGAACCTTCAGGCATCTCCAACAAAGAATATTTTCTTTATACATTTTATTCATATTATACAGGGTAATGAAAGATCTATTTAAGAATCTCCAGGTAAAGATTCTCCATCTAAGTGATGATATAGTTTTACCTGCTGATTGAAGAATATCCAATTTATCATTATCTGAAGGATTATTATTATTATTATTATTATTATTATTATTATTATTATTATTATTATCATTATCAGAGACGTATTTCCAATAATTATCAGGAAATTTATCTAGATCTAATTTGATGGTTTTATATATATTCGAAAGACTAATTTTAATTAAATTATTTTGCTGGGTGATAACAATAAAGTACTGAATGAGTTTGAGAATTAAGTGTTTAACTAAGGAAGATATCAAATCAAAATTTTTAATATAGTTTCTAGCTTCTTGTAATTCCAGCCATAAAGATGAATCAAGGTTATTTTCCACCAATAAAGTATAAATAGATTTTAACTCATTATTTTTTAACATTTGATGCCAATAAATCAAATGTTTTTGTTCAAATATTGACATTTTATGATAATGTGTAGAGAAAATAACCACTGTGTGTATGCAATGGGGAAATAAGGAATAACCAACATTCATATGCTTGAAATCTAAGTATGAATTTTTTAAAGGATTTTAAAATAATATTAATATAGTTTGATATAAAATATTGGGTAGGGCAGAGCATAACATATTCTTTTAATTTCCATATGAATGTATTTACTAAACTTAACTTAAAGAGATCATTATTATTTTTTAAGTTTTGTCATAAAGAGTGAATAAAGTATTTCCATTTTGCTGAGTAATTACTATCAATAAGGTACAAATATTTTAATAACTGAGGAAATTGAATATATTTCTAAATTTGGAAATGAAATACCTCCATTATTCAAGCTATACATATGGTACGTTAAGGATATCCTGGGTTTAATTGGAAACCAAATACATGTTTTAATCATTGTGTTAAATTTCCTAATTATTGCATAAGGTGGAGGAATAGAAATAGATTGAACTATATATAAGATTTTTTGGAAGAAGAAGAATTTTTATGATTGATAGTTTTTCTTCTATTGAGAATTTATTTTAGACCATTTTTGTATTAATGTGTCTATTTCTTTTAAACTATTTTCAAAATTCAGCTTTTGTATTTCTTTTATATTATTGGCAATCATTATACCTAAATATTTTATATGCTGGGACTGAGGTATATATTTTTCATATTTATTTTGAATGTTATATTTTTTGGGCCAGTTAATAAGATTTGTGTTTTGTCTTGAATAAATTGAAGACCTGAGTTATTTTGAAAGTGATCCATATCATTAAATAATTCTTGAATTGTTGAGTTCCTACCACCCAAAGTAATCAGAATGTCATCTGCAAACATTTGAATCTTGGAAGTTTTATTAAGACCTATATCAAAACCTTTAATATTACTATTTCCTCTAATCAAATTCACCCAAGGTTCCATAACTAAACTAAATTAAAGAGGAGATAAAGGACAACCTTGTTTATTCTCTTTAGTAATAGGTATGGACTGGGATATGTTAGAACCAATTTTTATATAAGCTTGAAAACCTGTATATAAGTGGGTGATAAGATTAATAAAATTATTTGAAAACTTAAGTTCCTGTAAAAGAATAAACAGATAATTCCAATTAACTGACTCAAAAGCACAGTTTATGTCAAAACTAACTATAGTTAGGTTACTTTTTTTAAGTTTTTAGTTGATTCAATTAATGTTATTATTCTCTTAATGTTATCAAAAGTTGTTCTATTTATTATGAAACCTGTTTGGTCTTCATCTGCTAAATTAGGAAGAAAAGTTTTAAGCCTCTTTGCATAAATAGACATGAACATTTTATAGTCCGTGTTTAATAAGGATATAGGTCTGTAAGAGTTACATTTTGTAGGGTCTTTTTTGGGCTTCAAGATAGGAGAAATGATTGAATATTTCCAGGATGGAGGGACAAATTATTATTTTGTATATTATTAAAAACTGAGAGTAATAATGTTAAAGCTTCATTAGGCAATTTTTTTAAATTTCCAGGATAATACCATCATTACCAGGTGCTTTATTTTGTTTGAGTGAATTAATTTGTTCTTGAATGTCTTTTAATGTAATTTGTCTGTCCAATAGTTTGATTTGTGCTTCTGTTAGTTTGTGTTTTTATTAATAAATTCTTGAATTTCATTCTTTGAATTTATTAGTGTAGAAGATTGGTTAAGCTTAAGAAAAAATCTCTAAATTCATTCAATATGTTATGTAAATCTGATACCTTTTTTCTTTTGGGGTGAATATATTTCTTTAATATGGTTAAATGTGCTTAATATCTTCACTTTATTGGCCAAGACTTTCAAAGATCTGGGATTTATTGAAAAATTAATATATTTAAAATTTTCAAAACTAATCACAATTTTATGGTTTAAAATTTCAAGATATTTCTTATTTAAAGTCTTTATCTCTTCTAGTTTAGATTTTTCTAATTGACTTTATTTGTTAACTCAAGATTCAAAATATCAAGCTTGGTTTGTATTTCCTTTAAATATTTATCCCATAAACATATTTTTTTTGTACCAGTCGATTATTCTGCCATACAAGTATGCCTTCATTGCATCCCAGACAAATATTTCAGGTGTGTTAGTATTGGTGTTAAATTCTAAAAAAAACTATGAACTTCTTTTAATATGAAGGAATTAAAACCATTTAATTTAGTAATATGTGCTGGTATTCATTTTATCTGAACATTAGAATGTGTATAAATATGAATTTTAAAGGTTATAGAGTTATGATCTGAGATAGGACAAGAAATGACTTTCGCATTACTTAGAGAATCACTTAAACTATTAGAAACAAAAACTCTGTCTATTCTTGAGAGCGTGTTATGTCTATGTGAAAAGAATGTATACACTAAGGATATTGGATAAGCATAGTTCTTTATGTCTTTAAAAAAAAGGGAATTTGAAAATTCTTTTAAAAGTTTAGCTGAACTTGAAACTTTTCTATTGCCTTTTGAGGTAGAGTCTGAACTATCAAAAATCCAATTAAAATCACAAGCTAATATGATATTGCCTTTAGAAAATTGAACAATATGGTCTATATGTTGATGAGCTGATCTTTGCCCAAAGCCAGGAATCCAGTACATGTTAATTAAAGTGAAGATTAGGTTATTAAACTCTATGGCAACTGAAGCTACCATACCTTTATTATCTTTGTATGATTCTATAATTTTAGGTTGTGGTAATTTGTTATTCCAAAGTATTGCAACACCTCTTTTTTTTAAATGTTCAGAACTAATGAGGTTTGAAAAGGGATTCTAACTTGGAAACATCACCCTCCAATAAATGAGTTTCTTGCAGAAAAATGAATTGTGATTTATTTAACTGGAGATATTTATTTAAAGATCTTCTCTTGTTGGGATTATTCAAACCATTTATGTTAAGAGAAAGACAATGTAAAATGGCATGTCTTAAAAGCATATTGTGGGGTAATACATACTGATTTTAGCTTTCAATAAACTTAGAACTAAAGGCAGTTACTAGTAAAATATTAGAAATGCAGCAATATATACAGTGTAAAAATGGGTAAAAGATTCTAAAATTGAAGTTATATAAATATACATATAACTTTCTACTATGCTTGTTTTAGTGAACATCAAATAGCATACTAACAAAAAGTAATAGCACATTTTTATAACAATAAATCCCTCAGAAACCCACATGGAGTTAAAAACTCCTAATTTGAGTGACATAAATCACCCAAATTAACAAACCAACTAGTAGCAAGTTTCTATCAAGCTCAACCTAAGTATGAACTATTTCATAATTAAAAACATGGCATGTGAAAATACTGTCTGTAATAAGTAAAAGGAGAAGTCATCATATAATCTATATTAGATTAGCTATTTGACAAGATAACTAAAACTGAATTGCAACAAAGATTAATGTTTTAGAAGGTTACAAAGGAATAACATTATAAATTAGCTATAATATAACAATGTGAAATTATAAGGGCCATTTCAAAGACTTCACTATAGAGTTCTGATTTACTAAGATAATAAGTGTATATTGTTGAAGGGGACACTACAATCAGCTCAGTGCAAAAATAATACACATTGTAGAAGAATAATTATATCAAAGTTGCTAACAATTAACTAAAATGTAAGTTGTATAACTAAATAAATCTAGTTTTACTTTTAATTCTTAAAGTTATTCTATTATAACCAGGAAATATATCAAAGTAATCTTTAATAAGATATATTATAACTTCACAAAGGATAAAACCTATAAGGGTAAACCAAAAATCTATTTAAAGAGAGAATTTGCCTATCCTATAATCATAGAAAGCATAATGTACTTCCTATTATGCAAGTATTCAATAAAAGCTATATCTGTCTGAAATATAAAATATGGACAAACTGGTCTGCTTATATATCATATATAAAGAGTAAAACAGAATTAGGTAAAGCAGCTTTTTAGTAAAGTTCTATATACATATGCATACATTGTATCCAGCCATTTTGTTACCACTAATCTTTACATGCCTAATAAACAAAAAATAAGATTATTAATACCAAAACACAATATAAACTCAGCTATTAGGAATGTATAAGGTAGTACTGTTACTTAGCACCTTGTAATAAAACTATATCAAGGCTGCATTAGGCTAATAAAAAGTTCTTATTGCATAAGATATTTAGATCTTTCTTTCCAGATCACCACTAGGAGAAAAACAAATGTCTCAACATAGTAGGAAAATGCAGACAACAGTTATAAAATAAGTATGCAATCATTGAATGAATGAGAAATTTTCAATATATCTACACTTATATACACATACAAGTATAGATATATACAAAGAAGCAGAAAAAATTAGATATCACTTGTGGCACTAGTTATTAAAATAGCAATACCTATAAATAGGATAAATGTAACAGTTTATCAGTAACTATTAGTTCTATGTTACAGCCACTAAAAATATCTAAGCATGAGATGAATTTTCAACAAACAAGTGATTTCCAACTACAGTATTATTATTTTAGAACATATATATCTATTTAACCATAAAATGATCTTTGTTATAGTTATTTTTACAGAAAAACAATCCCTCTCTGCCCAGCGAGTATATACGTATAACTAATACTTTCCACTCTAAAATTATGTCTACCTTACAGTCATCCAAGTCCTTAAAAGGGATTTCACAATGTGTTACCTTTCATAATAAAATAAAAAGTATGAATAAGTTGCTGTGCAGTCCAGAAAAAGACAGATACTTCCTTTTAAAAACGTCCACCGAACTGGACATGACGTCATATGGCTCAGTGAAGAAGTTCAGTGTGCATGTGTTCTTGTTTCCAAGCTGTAAGAAGTGTGAGCACTCTCAAACTTTTCAGTGGGAAACTGCAAGAAATTCAGGGAACAACAGAGTGTATTTTATGTCTCAAGATGCCCTCGGGACACATCAGCAACCCTGCAATGCCTCAACAAATAGCACAGCAAACAGGCAGAAAGGAAAGGAAAAATAAAAAAAAAAATTCACAGATCTATTGTGCTCTCACAACTAGCACAAACCTAAGGTCACCAACAAAAATTACTCCAACAAACAAGAAGGACAACCACAAAAGAAACACAAAACAAAGCCATTAATCATCAAATAACCACCAAAACACAAATAAAGTAAAAAAAATACATTTTCTACAGCACCATTAAAATAAAATACAATACTTTGTATCAATGAACAAGGACAAATTAAACTAATGCAGTTAATGTATTTAAAGGTATATACAATCATATATTCTATGAATTTGAATATATCAACACTCACCTGTTGCTCAGCTTTCATTTTCCCAGACTATAGTCATTCATCTATTTTTTCCAGTATTTTGTTAGATTTAAAGTATTTGATAGCTGCATCTAGTTCCTCAGCAGGTGAGACTTTATTTGTGTTTTTTTAAGTTCTTTAAGTAATGGTAAGAATTGTTTCCTTTTAAATATGACAGAAGTCGAATAGTTATTATCAAAATGAATGATGTTATCTTTGTATTTTATTGGTGACTTAGGCCAAGCAGTCTTCAAAACTATTTTTTTTATCCTAAGTAGATAGAAATTTAACTATGACAGATTTTGTGGAGTTACTTCTGGTAAATTTAGATATAGAAAGTGACATGTGAGCTCTTTCTATGCCAAAAGAAAGTGCTTCAGGAAGCTGTAAAATATCAGGTAGACATGAAGTTAAAAACTTCTCCAAATTATTTCCTTCTAGATTGTCTGGTAGTCCAAAGATCCTGATGTTATTTCTTCAATATCTATTCTCAATATCATCTAATTTAGTTTGAAGCAGGGTATTTTGCTTCAGTAAGAATTCTAGATTATTTTAATTTTGTTGTATTCTTCTATCCATGTCATTTAAAGATCTTTTGATACTTGTAATTTGTTTCTTCTGCTGTTTGAGGTCTTGATATAAAGTCTCCATCTGGTGAGATGTATTTTCTTTAAAAAGATCAATTTTCATATCAATTCTGTCAATTTTTGTAGATAGTTCCTGGATAGTAGTTAAAAGAGTTTGAAACTCTTTTTTTAATGCTGAGTCCTTATAAAAGGATTTTGTGAGGCTAATGTTGAATCCAGACACCAAAAACGTGTCTCTTATTTTTTGACAGGAAAAATTTAAAAAAAACTAAAAAAATATTTTGATATTAACTTAATAGACTATTAAAGGAAACAAACTATATAAAAATGTAATTTTAAAATAGTTTTAAATAAAAATTCCTGTCATAAAAGAAATGATAAGGCAGAGCTGAAAGAAAGTGCTGCTACTCAAGGCTCAAGCTTGGCCACACCCCCCCATATGACTTTCTTTTGTTACCCTTTTGTTCTATTGCCATGACTGAATTTTCTTCTGAATGACTATAAACTCTATCGGCATCAATTCCAGTGTATAATTTATACAGTGTCAGAAGGCAAGTTATTGGTCTAAAGTTTATAGGATACCTTGCAAGGTTGCTCTTAAGTTGGATCATTGTTTTTCCTGTTGTCAACCAGGTCAGTGTTTGTTTGGAGTGTGCATGCAAATAGTTCTTACTCAAGGCTAAATCTTTATTTAAAGATGCTAATACTTTTAGGCAGAAGTTAGGTACTGCATTTGGCCCTGGGGTTTTCCACTTAGGAGCTTTACTTAACTTTGCTGCAATCTCTCTGGCCATTACTTCATCCCAATTCATATCCTGTAGATTTGAACTTCTTATTCTTTCATTTACTTCCTCTATCCATTTAGTAGCTTTGCTATATTGCACAGGATCTTCATAGATATTCCTCCAAAAGGTATCTATTTCTTCTTTTTATTGGTGTGTAATTGGTGTTTCAATTCCTTTGGCCTTGTTTTCCAATTCTCTAGAAAACTTTTTTGGGCATCAATAAATTACTTATGTTGTACTTTTCCTTTATTTCTATCTGCGTATCTTTTAAGTTATTCTGCCTGTGCTAAGATTTTTAGTTTATTATTTACGATAATGCACAATAGATCCTCATCTGTTCTGTTACTGCTCTGATAATGCTCATTGTTTTTATCACATCTTTCTCAGTATTCTTGTTTAGCTGTTCCCTCTTCTGTACTCTTCTAATGAACACATCTTATCTTAATTGCTTTGTAGTTGTCTCTATTCAGTACTTCCATGTTGGCATTTGATTTCTTTCCTTCCTTTCCCTTATGGCCCTGTGTTTTTGTGGTAAGACTTTTATCTGTTATTAATTTAGCTGCACAGTAATATATCCTGTTTACTTCTGTTATATCATATGAATCTCTAAGAGCAGCCCTAATTACTATGTTTATTTGTTTTATCAAAATTCTAACGTTTTGGGCATTATTGACTTTCTGTAGTCTATATCTTTCATTGAACTTAATATGTCTGTCCAGTTATTTTAAATCAAGCAACTCCTCTCTTAGATCATATTCTTCTAAACTTGAGGGCACTTTTCTTTGTTCTCCATTTCCCTACGGCATTCTATAGAAAGTTCCACAGCATCTTCCTGTGCAATGTTCTCTTCAGTCTCATCCTGTGTCATTTGTTGGTCTATCATATGGGAACTCAGTAGCCTATCACTCTACAACATTGACTGTGTCAGAGTTGCCACAGTTTCCTGTTCCTTCCCTTGCTGTGAAACTCCAACTGAACTTTTGTACTGGTTTCCTATGGAAGGCTCCAAAGTATCTTCATATGTCAACTGATCAGCTATTTCCCTCTCCACTGGTTTCTCCTTAATTTGGGGATCTATTGTTCTATCTTGCTATGATGTTATCAAAGTTAGATTTTCTACACTAAATTCTTCACATTGCAGGTAATCCAAAACTTCAGTTTCTATTTCTTTAAAATTTTCATTACAAATCCTCTTTTCAACTTATCCTCTTTGTTTTTTGTATTGTAAAATTTTCCATATCCAGATGCCTTTGCCGGTCTTTCTCTTGAAATATCTTTGGTGCTGCTCTTTTTGTATTGATTTGTTTTGCTTTCTCCTTTGCATAGCTATTGCATCATATTAAATCTCTTTCTCTTTCCCATGTCCATATTTCTTCTTCAGATGTCTCCTACTACTCCTGTTTCTCCTAACTTGGAGGACTCGCTGTTCCGTCATGCTGTGATGGAGCCTGTGTTCGACTTTCTACACAGAATCCTTTACTTCACAGTTATTCCATAAATTCAACTTCTATTTTTTTTTTAATTTCTGCTTTACTAATCTTCTGTTCTGCATTCCCTCTTTGTGATCTTATATTTTGTATTCTGAAATTTTCTATAGTCGGATGCCTTTCCTGTATTTCTCTTTAAATATCTTTGGGGCTGCTTTTTTGTATTGATTAATTTGGCTTTCTCCTTTGCATAAATATTGTACCATATTCAATCTCTCTTTCTTTACCATTCCATATTTCTTTTTTATACCTTTCAAAAATCTCTTGATTTTGTTCTTTATATTTCTGCACTTCCTCATTTGCTTCTTTTGTCAAATGGCCCAAGGTTACTTGTTCTATATAATGATTTGAATAAATCTGTTGTATTAATGAACACAAATTATTAGAAGCTTCTCACAGTTTTTCTTGTAAAAGTATTTTCCTTCCTCTAATTTCTCTCTCAGTCTTCTTGTATATCTTCTGTGTGGAAATTCTGGGCTTCTTGTATAATACTAACAATACATAATTTCTTTCTTATCTTCAATAGTCCACTGTATCATCTTTATGGCTCTTTTTTGGCCTATCAATTTTTGTGATTTTTGTGGAATACTAATTCCTTCTACAACAGGGGGGCCATCCTCCCCCAGGCCTAGCCCCATATTTTTGTGTCTTGAGGATTCTACACTCTCATTTTTTCCAGTCCTGGCACCAGTTTGCCTACCAGGATTGGGTACTTTTTAATTCTAGTCTTGTGCAGCAAGCTATCTTTTTTATGTTTTATCCTACTTCTATCCATGATATCTGCTATATAAAATACAGTCTATATATCAGTGTCGACTTGGTGAGATTATGTGAAAAACAGGGTCCACCTCGTGAAGGTAATCAGTGCCATATAGAAGCACTTATTGTATCACTGTTTTGTACACCATATTTTTCATCTTATTTGGCATTTTTCTGTCACAACCTCCCCCTTATATTTTTATGCCGGATGAATTCAGCACTTCTGTTTCTAGCTTTGATGTCTTCATTCAGACTTCCATCTCCTCATCATACCATACAGGTACTTTAAGATGTTAACACATTATGATACGTTCCCTTCTATTTAATTTTGCACTTTGTTCTGATTTCCCCTTGTTGCTGTTATGACAGCTGTTTTATTCTGTACTTAGTTTCATCCCATGTGCTTTCAGTTTTGCATTCTGGTCCTTTACCCTTTGCTAAACTTCATGTTTAAATCCACATTGTATGCTTACAGCACTTTTTTTGATATGCTTCCTCTGACCTGTTCTCTAATACAGCCCATCACCAGTATAAATAGGACCTCTGATCACTTTTTGCAATTGTGTTATTGGATTCTTGTATATAACCTTCATTAATTCTGCCAGTGGTTCTGGGAACTCAAACCATCAAAGACCTGTTGCCCAAATCAGCTTTTTGGGACCTTTTAAATGCACTCTCCATGTTTATGAATGCCCAGTTAGACTCTTTTCTTATCTCCATCTTCTTCATGTCCACTAACTGCCTCATTGCCAGTATCAGACTGGTCACATTATTTCCTGATGTGAAACTGAAATGCTCATCTCCCATCTGACTTTCTACTACTCTGTGTATTCATTTTTCATTCAACCGTTCCAGTATTTTCATGCAGTGTGGAAGGATTGTGATACCCTCTCTCTCTCTCTCTCTCTCTCTCTCTCTGAGCAGCCATTTTTCCTAATGCACCTAACATTTTGATCATATCTGCTGTGGCTTCATATGACCCTGTTTCTTTTTTTGACATGCTTTTCCTTAATGCAGTTCATACTTGTTTAAAGATGGCATCTCCTTCCTCTTTTACTGTAGGCTCTAAATGCAGCAGTACAGGCTCTGTGGGGTTTTCTTCATTCTATCTCCCTCGATGTCCTCTGGAATGATGAGAAGATTATTCATGGCATCCATTATGAATGGTGTTTGCAGACTATTTGCATTATCTTTCATTAAATGCTTTGCAGCCTGATAGAGCTTCTTTGTGCCATCTGCCAAGTCACATTCCATTAGCTGGTACAGTTTTTCTGATGCCTTGCTCTTTGCCATTGAGACTGGTGTTTTAGCCTCCTTTTTAACCAACCAATATTCTATTTAAGTCAGATATATATTTTGGTTTACCTTTAAAATGTCGACTGCACACAATCAAACAGTTGCACCATCGAAATGTTTCCATGACACCCTTACCTCTGAAATGTCACAAACCCGAAAAAACATTGAAAGTTGACATTTCTGACCACATCACACCTACAAACAAAAGGAGGTGAGATTTTGCTGTTCGGAATATTAGAATTCAAGGTTTTGAGATGTCACAGTTCAGAGTTCGTGGAAGCGGGTTCGATGTTCCGACTGTCAACATTTTGAAGGTAAACCATATCTTTTCTGCAATTCTTATTGCACTCCTTTTTTTTTAACTTTCTGCACTTCTGGATTCCATCAATAAATTTCTTTATGCACCTTACTTCCTTACCTGGCTCAACCACATATCTGTTCTATCATCTTCACACATCGGTTTGAAATGCTACCATTCTTCTTTTGTTCCACCTATTTCCCCTTCTACCTGAGGTGATAGGGTCAAGAGATTTTCCTTGATTTCCTCTGCTTTTGTTCTGGTCAACTCCCAGGCCTTCAGCCTAATATATGGTGCCCTTAGAGTCCTCTCTGACCATTGCCTGCAGCTAATTGCTGCCAGCAGTTTACACTCTAATTTGCCCTTTGTGTGCTCATACCCAGGTTATATATTTAGTACCAAACAGCTCTTTTATGTGCATATACCTTCCCTGTTTGCTACACTGCATTATGCAGTTAATAGACCACTATTCTTCAACTTTTTGTTAAATTGCAAAGCTCTCCAAATGCAGAATTTCCCCTTCTTTGTTTGACTTGTGAAAATCTTTGGTTTAGATTTAGCTGACTTTTTCAAAGCCTTTTGCAAGTTGATGGGCACTGCCTGCAACCATCTTCATAGCTTTTGGAATCTGCCCTACAATCTAGAGTGTGTAAGCTCAATGCATGCAAACATTAGCCAGCAATGACATTGACAATATAGCCAATGATGAGCTACATGTGTGCACACTAACTCATCACAGGATTTTTTCAAAACACCTATTTAAATAAGTACAGTAACAGGAATAAAAGGCTGGGTGAGACTTAGAAATACTGAAGAAGCTGTGCCAGGACATTAATGCTAACTATGGTGCAGCAAAATCCCCATTTTCAGCTAAGACCATAATGAAGATGGTGGCAGCAATGAACAGATGGCATGTAAAACACCTATAGAATCTAGTGCAATGCATCAGGGCAGAGGCATTCCTTGATAACTATATCCTTTTCTATGTGAGTGTGAGTACATAAGCATAAAAGGAGCACAAGCAGCATTCTGGGTAAGGCGCAGCTGCAATGGCAGCTGGCATCACTAGCCAATTATGAGCAAATATTTAGCAACATAATGATGTTGACTGATACATGATACTGCAGGATGACATATAAATCTTTGTTGCCCACATGCAGGGTTTATAATGGTTGCAGTGTGTGACTCATTTATAAAAAGCCTTCATGAAAAGCTTGACATTGTCCAACTCCTCTGTACAGAACATAAGATAATGAAATGGAGCATAGCTATCAATTTTCAGAGTATGATGTGTAGCTACAGGTGATTGCATACCCATAAGGCATTATTGGTGGGTCACATGTATCCCCAGACACAGTTTATGCTTTTTTTAAACACAAGCACTGAGTAACAAGGAGTATAGAAATCTTTCATTATCCCAGATGTTGCATGTCATTGCGTTGTGCTGGGGGTGTCTATATCAGAGGAACATGAACCTTTTACTGGCAAATCCTGTGATATCCAAATTCAAAACCCTTCTCAAGTCCTACTTTACCAATAACTGGTAATGCTCCTGCTCAACACCTGGCTGATCCCTCAGTAGGTTTTCATTTTAGCACTCCTCACCCTATACTATTCATTTCATATGATTTTTTTTATTCTTGAATTCACCCCTCCATGCATTCTAAATCCACCTTAACATTTGTATATTCTTAGTTTTCTAGTTGTTTATTTTTTGATTGGATGGTCATCCTCACCCATAAGTAGACACTTTATTAATGTATCATTTCTTATGTGTTTCAGCCATAAACCTGCAATTATAATGTGTAACTTATGTCACTTACCATCCTTACTGATTATATCTACTAGTGTTAGCTATATACAATAGCTATATTGTCACCACTTGCCAAAATTATGGAAAAATGCATCCATACACAGTTGATGCACCATCTTATCCAAAACAATTTACTGGCAAACTCTCAGCATGGTTTCAGGCCTTATCATAGCACCTCCTCAGCCCTCCTTGCCTTTTCTAATGCCAGTAACCATAACCGTAAGAATAACAAATTATCCTCAGCCTTCTTCTTGGACCTCTCCAAGGCATTTGATATGGTCAATCACCAGCTACTAATCCAGACCCTAAAAACTACCTAGTTAGATAAGATTGCTCTCCACTGGTTCCAATCTTATTTGAATATCAGACAGCAGGCTGACCTATGGCAGAATAAACTATCTACCCTCCTACCTAATTCTCTGGGAGCCCCCTAGGGTTAAATACTGGGACCTCTTCTGTTTTCTGTTTTTATTAATGATCTCTACACTGTCATCCCAAATGCAACTTGTATTCAATATGCGGATGACTCCACTCTGATATGTTCAGCTTCCTCTCAGTCAGATCTGTGTACAAAATCATAGTCAACTTTTAAAACAGTTGAAAAATTGCTTTCTGATCGTTGTTTGATCTTAAACCCAAATAAAACAAAGTTGCTACTTTTCTCCCCCACTAACAGGTCTAACTCCCTATCCTTTTCTATATACTCTAATAATAGTACCACAATCTCTCCAGACTCCCATACGAAACTATTAGGAATCATTATCGACAATAACCTAAAGTTTCATATGCACATCAACAAAACTATTAAAACCATCAATAAAAAACTTGGGTCACTTTACAAGATCAAGCCTTTCCTTACCCCACCTGCTGTTACTGCCATTGCCCACTCCCACTTACTCGCAATCTTACTCTATGCTTCCCCTCTACTGACTAACCTAGGTAAAACAAAACTCAATAAACCACCAACCTGCTATAATCACATTGCCAGATTTGCCACTGTTATGCCCTACAAGACATATCATTGTACTAACCTAAGATCTCTTGGGTGGTTAGAACTATCTTGCCTAATCCAGTTCAACTAGCTGACAGCTGCATTTAAAGTACTAAACCAACCTGAAAAAACACCAAAACACCAGCACTCAAACCAATAACCTACCCATACAGCAACCTCAGTAAACTTCGATCATTAAACAAACTGCTTGTCCAAACTATCAAAGCTAATAATTCAGCCAGTGACTCTGTTTGCTAGCTATGCTGGTAAAATTTGGAACTCCCTTCCTGCAGATATTACCTAGAACCCTCCATAAGTCAATTCAAAAATAGTCTAAAACAATACGTTAAGTCAAACTGGTCTTGCCCCTGTTCTAAACCTGACTAACATGTTCACTATTATTCCAAAGTAATTACTCCAGTATTTCTCAACTATCTGGAGACTTCTAGTTCCTTAGCTTACATAAATCTGTTGATTACTAAATGCATCACTTGGTTTTCTGAAATAATCTGTAAATGTTTCTGTATACTTCATATTTTTGTTTTATTTATTATGCAATGTGTTTTTGTTTGCACCTTGGAGCTTCTCTCCCCGGGCCTATGCTGAAAATGGACAAGTATCCAGTCAGACTATCCTGGTCAACAAATATAAAATAAAAATAAATAAATAAATTTTGTTTGCTTACTATATTTTTTTCCTTTTTCTCATTTCTATTTGTATCAGTATTTTCCCTTTTTTTCTCTTCTATGCAATTTTCATTACTGTTTTTACTTTGCTACCTTTTCTTTTATTCTATGTTTATACTATTTATTTATGAACTTTGTTGATATTATATCACTGTTTACCATGTAACCTGTTTTTCTTAAATGCTGTTGTTTACATTTTTTATTATATGTAACTTGGGGGTTTTCCCTCCGGGCCTCCGCTGAAAATGGGCCTTTTTTGGCTCAGTCAGACAATGCCAGTAAACAAATGTAAAATAAAATAATAATTAAATAAATATGAGATACACATAGATATATCAACCTGCTTGTCACTTTCACCATTTGTAGTGGCTGTGCAGTATGAGATAACCTATATGTTGTTCAACAGTGCTCACGGACATGTCCTGTTTGTTCTGAAGACTGTCAAATTCATCTTTATATGCAGCTGTATCACTATCACCCTGCTGCAGCTCACATCATTACAAGGCCCCATAGATTCCTGCCCAGATATGACTGTTAAAATATTAAGGATATATGTCTGTATCCACATCCTCACACAAGGCAAAGGTGCGCTCTGGGTAACAGCTTTTGGTGGGTGTATTGGCTACTTTCTTAAGATCACAGTCTCCTACTTCTTCATCCATCCTTTTATCACATGATCTTCAATGTGCCTGATGGTACATGAACAGCTGAGTTGCTGTACATGTTGCAGTTTCTCCATTATGATTTAGTGATCGGTGGGGTGAGCTTGCTTGTATGACTTATGCTCTTAGGAGCACTTTGCAGCTGGCAGGCTTCACACCACCCCAAGTGCACATTTTTTGCAGGGAAGTAGCCCACACCCCTGCACCCCTCTGATTTGTGGGTCATGCTTTCCATACTTTCACTACTTATATACCTACTCAGAGGTCACACCATCCAAGAGAAAGGGGTAATCCCCAGTACTCTGTCAATTTGACCTTCCAGTTAAAAAAACAACCAGTTCCACTCTAGTGATTGCACAAATGACTGTTAATAACAGTGTTTCTGAAACAAGCCTGCCTACCAATAAAAGCCTTATTCACACTATAATATAGTATAATATAATATAATATAATATAATATAATATAATATAATATAATATAATATATAGGATCTATCATATACAGCAAACTATGTTTGACTCTTATTTTGCCTCACAGAGCCAAGCCAAATTCTTAAGTGGAAATCTCAAAACTTGCCCATCTATACATAATTCATTCATGGAAGATAATACAGATGGACTACATTACTGCAAAAGAAAACAGACAATATGGAGAAATTCAGTTGACAGACAGAAAGCTGGTGCAGAATGTGGAGATAAACTCCGTCCAGAATAAGGTTAAATATAATTCGGCAGAGAAATCTACCCAAATAATGCTGGATGACGGTGAAAGATGTTACAAACTCATAGGTATAATTGTATGAGTATATAAATTAGGGTTGCCACCTTTCGTTGTGGCTAAAATCGGAGTAAAGCCATACCCCTCACATCACCAGTAACCCTGCCCACCCCACCCCCTCTCCCACCCATATTCCACCTATTCTGTGATGTCACAGTGACATCACTTGGTGGGGAACGTCCTCTTTTTCCATTCCAGCTGCCTGTTTTCGGCTGATTTACAAATTCCAATAGTCTGTTTCCTTTTTTGAAACAGAATACTGGAGTTAGTACAGTGTTTAGTCTGGAAAAAAAACAGAGGTGTGGCTATAAATCCAAAACAGTGGTGGCATCTTGCAGAATGTACTAGCAGTATTTATACAGGTATGAAGTACCTTATTATGATAACTAGTTATGATATGTAGTCATCAACCAAGGTGGTGTAGCGGGTAGTGTTGTCGCCTCACAGCAAGAGGTTCTCCCATTTGATTCTCGTCTGGAGCACCTTCTGTGTGGAGTCTGCATGTCCTCCCCACGGTCGAGTGATGTTTAAAGACATGCAGGTAGGTGCGTGTGTGAATGGGTGTGCCTTCTTTGAAGGTTGGGAGTCGGGCTGGCAACTCAGCACCATAAAACCCCCTGCCAATCATTAGCAGACTGGAGCTCTGCTGTGGCGACCCCTAACCGGGAAAAAGCTGAAAGACAAAGAAGTTATGATATGTAGTCATCAAACACCACAGGCACAAAAATGGCGAAATTAATCCTTGGGAAAGCATACTAGTAAAGTAGATATTCATGTAGGAGAATACAGAATAAAAGGCACCAAGGGATCTAAACTATACATTTTTAGATACTTAAATCCTACAATGATTTAAATACCAGTTTTCTCTTTCTAGGATATACAAGAGCAGAATTACCTGCTTGAATTTACCAAATGAGGCACTCAAAATGGAAATAATGGTAAAAAATCCACTTACTTTATTCATTGCTGCAATTTGCAGATAGAAAGTTTAGCAGAGAAGCCCTGTATTCTCAAACACACTTTTCCTGAAAATTGCTGGTATATAATCTATAATAGGCAGGTCTTGACAAATAGCAAGCAGTGACAAGTCTAAGGCTACTAAGTATTTTGAATTCCAAGATGCAGATGTACAAGTCTCATAACAGTGAAACTTAATGTGCGAAAACTGGAGTTGCAGATAATAAGTCTGAGGTCGTTCTGTCTCAGAGTAGTCACTCTTCTTTGAGGTATGGTAATCTCCGTATTAGTATATATAAGTGACAGGGGTATGTGGGTGATGGATGATTGTGCCCTGCAAAAGCAGTTTTAAAGGAAAAAACAGTGATGTTCAGTGTTTAGTGTTGTCCTCTAGTTTCACTGTTTCTTTTTCATTATTCCAGGACTCACATTTGAGGGGCATGGAATTACAATACAGAAATAGTTGAGGGTCAGTAACAGAGGCAATGTTTTTCGGCTTCTCCCATTAGAAGTCACCACAGTGGATCACCGTTCCGCAGATTGATTGGCAGTGGTGTTTTTATGGTGTTGGGTTACCAGCCTGGTACCCAACCTTTACAGAAGGCACAGGCACACACATGCACATACCTGCATGTCTTTCAAACTCATTGAGTGTTTGCGTTTAAGGACTCAGCAGCATTTTCATATTTAATAGAGTACTAATGGGCTCATGTCTACTACTGGATGTTTCAGGTAGTTGTTTTATATTTAAATAAATGGTATCTTGGTGTTTTTATTGAATTCTGAAGAAGTGTCATTTTCAAGACGTGAAAGCTCTTACTTATTTAATAAATGTTCTCAATGCCACCGTGTTTGTGCCTTCCCTTGGTGTTTTTTTGGATATTCTCTTTTTTTTTTCTTGAGAGGCATTTTGTTATCTGGAACTTTCATTTTATTTTGTTTGATGCTCTGAATATGACAACATTGCAAGTGAGAAATTTGTCTTAATATTAACAATATGAGGTGGATGCAATAAAGGGTTTACATTTCAGAAGAAGATAACTGAGTTATATTGAGAAGGTATGTGGATTTATAATATATAAAATGTTACTGCAAATGTAAACGCATCTCTAGGTGGTATGTGGTACAGTCTACAAAAACAGCAAACCAGAAAATGAATCGCATATTGGAAGTAGGAAAATGTACTTGTTGTTTCAGGCAATTGTATATCTATTGGCATTGCTACATATCCTGGCGTGCTACTCTTGTCAGAGCAAGCAGACATGACTTCTGCTATTCTAACAGGATAATATAATAATTTAGTCTTTATCTTACAAATTTAAAAATTGTAAAGTTCTTTTCTATTTGTTGTTACCACTTCATCCTTTTCTCACATCACATTCAATAACCCTCCTCCTAGCTGTTGACATTCACCCTAACCCTGGTCCCTCCTCCCTCTTACTCAGCCCAAGCTTAAGTCCTCCTCCTCCTCCCTTTTCTTCATCTAACTCTTACCTGCATCCTACTAATTGTTCCACCCCAAAAATATACATCTGTTCTCAATTAACTTACAAAGCCTTTTCAATAAAACCACTGACTCTTCACTCTTGGATAGCCCAACACTCATATATTAGCTATTGCTGAAACTTGGCTAAAACCCCACATATCTAATAATGAAATCCTACCTCCTGGTTGCAACATTTTTCAATTAGATAGAGAGAGTAAAAAAAGGGGGTGGTGTTGCTGTTATATACTCTGATACTTTTAATCTCTCTCCTCTTCAGACACCTTTACCAAGTTTTTACCCTGCTGAACTAATTGTACTAAACTGTTACTTGAATTCACACAAAACATTTGCCATCACCTCAATTTATATCCCTCCAGGCAATAACATTCCAGTCTTAGAAAATACACTTTCATGGTTCTCAGATAGCATTTGCTATGAAACTGTCATCCTAGTAGATGTAAACACAGACTGATCAGCACTTAGGACAGATTCTCCTAATATCAGTATTAACCTACATGACTTCAAACAACTCATCGCATCCCCCACTCGTATAAATAAAAACTCTGGACCTACATCTTTCCTGGATTGGATACTTACTTCATACCTCATGATTATAGATGACCAACTGAAATTTGATCAGCATGTTCATCATTCTCAGCATGTTCAGCATGTCCACCACTGTATTAAAAAGACACATCAAAAATTGGGATTACTGTATTGGAACAAACAATTCCTTACACCAAATGTTAAGTTATTCCTAGCTAGGGCTTTCCCCCTGCCTTGCCTTCTCTATGCTACTCCCACCCACACAAACTTACAGTCTACTTTATTGTCCCAACTTATAATAAAATTTCAAGATTTGTTACAAACCAGCCTTATAAGTTACATCATTGCATTGCTCTAAAATAACTACAATGGCCCAAATTCCCCCATCAACTTCTTATCTCTCAGCTAAAGATTGCTCACTCTGTCCTATATAAACCTTCTTTTCCATCCCTCTCTTTCCTTGTTTCTTTTTATACCCCCACTAGATCTTTCAGGACCTCTGGGCAACAGCTTTTAGATATACATAAACCTAACAAGAATATCGGAAAACTACTTTATAATTACAATGTGTCTCTAGCCTGACACAAACTTCCTGGCTATATTAGAAACATCCCAAACACAAATCAATTCAAAAGGCAACTAAAACTGTTTCTTTTAAACTCAAGGACCTGCCCATGCTTGGTACCTACTTGAACCCTCCACTTTATCTCACTTGTTTCTTTCTTCCTTACATTCTTTTTATTAACTTTATGGTTACTTTTCCTATGTATCTGCTTTCCTTTTAAATGTACGTAGTTATACTCCTGAAGCAGTGTGACTATTTACGATCCACTATACCACAAATCTATGTCATTTGTATGTTGTTCATCTGCTTTTGGTAACTTTTTACTCTTTTTCTATACTTTCAATTCTAATAATTGTTATTTCACATTCTATGCCTCTTTCATAAATTATATATTCTGTACTTTTAATATTGGCTTATGCTTAATATAAGGTTATCATTCTATTTTCTTTTTTATAACTACATTTTACTTATTTTTTCTGTATATTCCATCCTTTATTTTTCACTTTTACTATATTGATTAATTTACACATGTCTTTCGAACGCCGAGCTGGCACCTCGGCATTCGTGAAAATCTACTGCCAATCATTAGCGGACCGGAGTTCCACTGTGGCAACCCCTAACCGGAAAAAGCTGAAAGACAACAACAACAACATTAAATATCTTTGTTCAATTAAATTTGCATGCAACTTTTCTGGAGCTTTTCTCCTCGGATCTCCAATGAAAATGGGTTTCTTGCTCATCTGGACTAACCCGGTTAACAAATGTCAAATAAATAAATAAAATTGTTTTTTTATTTTAGTTTTCCATTTTTTTTAATCAGAGCTCTGATCACTATGGAAAATGTTTAGACTCAGTTCTGGGGAATATCAGACAAAAAAAATTCAAAGCAAGAAAGAAAGTAAAATAAAAATACAGAGTAAGGAAAAGACAGTATAGTACTCACAGTAAAATATTCAAAGTATTTCAAATTTGCCAAGTAAGAATTAGTTCTGAGACATGCAGTGAGGAGCTCTAGTTCAACGAGGGCACCAATGTCTACCAATGGCTGCCTATGAACATCTTACTGCCCATCTGCATTATTGTAAATAGAGACCTTTTAATTGTTTTGTAATTATAAATGTGAAGTCTCCAGTTGAAGCATTTGGACATTTATTATAGTTTAGGATTTATTATTTTCTTCAGCATAATACCTTTAACTACTGATGTTCTTTATGTGTTGTAAAATGTTTTGATAAAGCACTAAACAAAAACTGAGCAGAGCTAACTACATCTTGCAAATTGCAGCTTCAGATGAAGTAATATTGTCATATGCTATTCCTGGAAACATCAAGGACAACCATGTAACCATCTTTCCCTGTTCCATTAAAGCTAAAAGCACAACCGCAATGATTTTTTTACATTCTTATTGTCTAGTTAATACTATATTTGCTGCTGTTCTGTATTTTTCATATGTAGCAAGCACTCATGTTGGTGGGTGGAAGAAAGACAGTTTCATTCATTTGCTAGTAATATTAGAAATATTCACTAGGTGCGTGTTCCTGTTCTGATTCTTAGAAACACTACACAGACATACAGTACATAAATGTTTATGCGCACATTGTGAAGGTCAATCTAACGGAGTGTCAACTCAGAAACATCACAAGGGGCTTCTGTTTAAAAGAGCTTTGAAATGTTTCTTTCTGCTGTATTATTTCTTACTGAAAGCTTGACTTTGTGGTTCATTTCATCTGCAATACATCTTGATATTGAAGGTTATTTATTTATCCTATACTTTATAGTGGAAGTACAGAGAAAAAACAGCATAGTTATAGCTTAAGCTCATGATTTCCATGATCCACTAATAGCATACTAATATCATATCTTTACTTTAATGGAGGTATGCCCAATCCTACATTATCACGACACAGGGATATATTGGAACATTTGTGTAAGACAATTAAGAAAAGCAAATATTCTCATATACTGAATATGTATTTGCTGCCACAAAACTTCCTTACAGTTTTTATAAGTGGTCATCTAGCCACTCTATGAAGAGCAACATACTTTATCATCCAAACTAGAATAAATTATGGCATTTTGGGACCAGTCCACAGTGTTAAGTAAAGCACTGATCCACTTTCTGCTGTAAAACAACAATGGTGAAAATATATTAATTGAAACCAATTTTTTTATTATCTCTTGTATCTCCAGTGAAAGAAGGTGAAATAATATATTTATTCTTTGCAAGCTTCACTGTAAATGTATTTCCCTGACAGTTTATAACAAGCATAATAACTTACTAATTTTGCTGCAATCCATACTACTTTGCATGCATTTTTAGCTAATGTTTGTGGTTGCCTAATGTTCTTTAATAATCTTTTTTTTTGTAATTTGAGCAGATGGCTTTTTGATTAAAATGTTCAGACTCAATCCTTTTTCTTTCACTTTATATATAGTTTCATTTTGGTCATGCTGACATGAAGACTCACCAAGGAATCTCAATTTTGCATTACCAATATTTGTCTAATAATTTAGTTCATTTTAAGTATAATTTTCTTCATACCATCAGTACTTTCAAAGCAAATTTAAACAACTAAGTGTTCCTTAAGTTCATGCAAAAAGACAGTTCCATATAGAAGCTGTCTATTCATGGTGCTTTTTGATAAACATAAGTCAAAGCAAAAGATATGTTTTATACAAGTCTAAATAGTGAGAGTTATACAAATACCCTACTTCCATAATCAGGAAGGCAGATGCTGTCATAATTTTTGCAAAATAACATTCTTATCTCCCATAAGATGATCATCTTATGATCTGCTTGTATCTCCTAATTATAAAAAATGTATTATTTGAATTACTGAGATATTTATAATTAACATAAATACCCTTGATCCAATAATGCACACTCTAACCAGAGGTTAAACATGCTGGACCTGGTACTTGCCAGTATAAAAGAATCCTGCCCCCCCCCCCAACACACAAACACATACATTCGTCAGATCCTCACTGGTGAAGCTGGATCACCAAGCTGTCTTCCTTGAAATAAAAATCAACATGGAAAACCCAGCAAAACCTGTAACAGTTAGAAGCTATTCTAAAGTAAACGATGTCCTATTAAGTGACAATCTGTCAAAATTCATTGGACCTCAGAACCTTGAGTTCTCAGGTTCACAGCAACCTATGTGGAATTCTTCACAGAAATGCTGAACAACTATGTAAATGGCTGCAGAGAGGCTGTTGTATCTACCAGATTTAAGACCAAAACAAATCACACTGGTGGAATTCCAACACTAACACTGTTTATAACAAAAGGAAAAAAGTCATGGCCAAAATCAGAAACAACAACTCTCATAATGGCAAGAGCTCACTAATTAAACTAAGCATGAAACTAAGAGGACTAATTAAATGTAACAAGGCCAATTACAAAGTCAAAATAGCTTCTCAGACTAACGACGACCACAAGGTCTACTACAGCTATGTCTGAAACATTAAAGGTAACACAGCAGTGTTCTGAACAGGTGGTAAGGGGTACCACTTTCACAGAGCCAACTAACATAACGAATCTGTTGGCCGACAAATTTATCTCTAACTTCTCCCCTGTCTCTCCCGCTGCCTCCCTCCTGAAATCCCTACTAGGATAACCTCCTTTCAGCTATTAGCAAGGAGCAGGTCATGGTAGCACTCACTAAGGCCAAAAATACAGTTTTAATGGATCCAGACAAAATCTAAGGTTGCCTGGTAAATAGCTTGAAACATGAACTGTCAGTACCACTTGAGTCAATTTTCAGCTACAGCCTCAAAACAGGCTACATAGCATGTGAATGGTGGACTGCGGTGATTATCCTTCTGGGGATAATAGTGGACCATCAACCAACTACAGACCAATTAGTTTTATTGAGTTTAATATGCAAAACCATGAAACACATTATTATGGTAATGATCAAAAAAGACATTGGCAACCTATAGACAGTGAACCCATCCCAGTTTGGCTTTTTCAAAGGAAGGTCATGTCTACTTAACCCAGTAGACTTGTTTAAGAGGGTCATTGAGGCAACAGATGAAGGGAAAATGATACATACCACCCACCTAGACCTGGCTAAGTTGCTTGATAGAATACCTTGCTCAGGTATTGTTGATAAACTCACCAAACTAGACATAACTCTATGGATTGCCAACTAGCTTACAGGACCCAAGGAGTCAGAATTGGGGAGGCCAACTCCACCATGAGACCAGTCACCAGCAGAGTACCTCAGGGCTTACTGCTGGTCCCGATCCTGTTTGGCATCTACTTATCGGAAATCAGGGCTAATGTCAACGGTCTCTGACTCACCAAGTTTGTAGAGGACTGCAAATTGGAAGCTATCTTAGATTCCCCCATGAGACTAACATCCTGCAACAGGGTCTAACACATACAAATGGCTGGTGCCAAAGCCACAGACTAAAACATGCCAAGAAGTGTATTATAGTACCTTTTGAGAAAAAGTCTACCCAGGTTAATACTCCATCGATAAGACACTACTAAGAAATGACCCAGTAGTTTGGGATCTGGGAACATATGTAGACAGCAATGTGGCATTTGACCAACAAAAAGCTAAGGTAGTAAGAAATTCATTTCATGCCAACCAACTTATATGTAAGGGTATGATATTCAGGTCCAAGGAAGTTATAATACCACTTTACACAGCACTTATCAGACCCATCATTGAGTACAATACCCCCTTTAGCATTATCTGATCTGGCATATGCAACACTTAGAATGCTCACAGAGGTTCCTTATCAAGAGAATCCAGGCTATTAATGCCTTGTCCTATACAGATTGTGTTAAAGCCCTTTACTCTATATTCAGTCTCCTACACGTTACTGAGAGGTGATCAATGCCTGGCATATAAGGCATCCTCCTGATGGATACATCCACAAAATGAATAGCACCAGTTACTCTAGATCCAAGGACTTAAACGTTGCTTGCAATATCAATAGAACATACTGGCAAAACAGCTATGTATCTCAAAGAATCTCCATGCTCTGGAATAAGTTCTCGTACATGTAAAGCAGAGTCCTCTAGCTCCAATCAAACATAACTTGACCATTGGATGGGAAATTGAAAATTCACACCTGGTCTGGCCCCATGTTTCTGGTAGACAGAGGCTGACCTTAAAAATTTCCTAACTAACACTACCCCCATACCTTTAGCAACTAACAAAATTTACATTAAGCACAGGAGCACATACACACATGCCATTTATGTGTCCTAGAAACAGTGCAAATCAGATGACTATAAACAATCTTGTTAGTTATAAATGACTGATAGTAGCTCTATAATTATCAGGAAGTAAATAAATATTTATTTACAGAATGTTAATACATATTCAGTGAGTTATGCAGGCAATATTACAAGTGTCAATTAGTCCCAACTTATAAATAGTTAAGGGCTAATCTATGAATCGACTCTGCACTTGGACTAACTCCCTAGCTGTCTGGTTGCCACTCTGTATATAAGCATATATGACTGTCAACTTGGCAGCTAATAAATTTGTCAGGATAATTTTTGTCTGCTCAGTTTCTTCTCTATATCACATCCTTTGTTGTCTAAGCATACTTTCTACAACAAATAGAGTTCATCTTTGATAATATGAAAGCATCGCCTAAATAAGTCATTGCAATCTTCCTTCTTCCTCATTGAGTCTATGTGCTCTACAATTCTTTACTTTAATCTCCTACTGTTTTCCCAAAGAAAATAAATTATATCTGTTACAACTTGCAACATATGTTACATTGTACACTTTGCAAGTGTAATGTCCACAATTTCTATATGTTTTGCCAATAACATTACTGTAATAATAGGGGTTATTACTAACATAGACATGCAAAGTGTACAATGTAACATATGTTGCAAGTTGTAACAGATATAATTTATTTTCTTTGGGAAAACAGTAGGAGAATGTGCAATTCATTTTACAGATTGTCATGCCAATGTTCTTACTGTCATTTCAGTTCTCTAAAATTTAATTTAAATTACTTAATGGCCACTCAACTACAGTTTGTATAACATGTGGGTTAATTTGCCAAATATTTCAGTTGTTGAACAGCATATGCTTGCCTTGTTTTCAGTATTAATCTGTAAACACAATTTTGGTGGTACTCCTGTTAACTACAGCAAATTTATCTTTATTATATTCATTCTTGCTCGGTGTCATTACTTTACATCTAGTGATCTTACTTGTCTTTATTTACTTAAAACTTGAATTCCGCAAGTTTTACATCATCAGCACTCTTCACAAATTTCTCTGTCAGTTCCATACTTTCTGATTCAGGTAATCTGTTATCTGTTTTCTGTAGTCAGTACTGATGTTCTAATTAACTGATTAAAAACTACATCACAGAGGAAGGATGTCCGCTATTGAAAATGAATATATCTGGTAGTCTTTTAACGGTTTTCGTCAAAGATCTTGCTTGAACATTCTAAAAGCAGACTTTCTTTTTACACTCCCGTGTCCAAAAACGGAATCTTTTATTTAGCTGCATTAGATGAAAACACAATCTGCTGTACCACTAATGCATTCATGCCTATATCACCTTTTCGGTATACATTTATTTAACATCCATAGTGCCTTATAGCATCCTGATATTTTCTGACACTTGATTCCTTAACCAAGTGGCTCATTAATAAATAATAAGCATAAAAAAGTGCACACTACAAATAATAACATGACACTAAGAAAATTAATCTACATTGGCTGGCAGTGAAGATTTAAAATCACTATCACTTGTTATTCATATTTTCATATTTATATACATATTTGTGTAACAGATACAGCTGCATGTTGTTGAGGTGCATGACTGAAATTTCAGATCGGAAGACAGGAATATACATTGTCACTCTCCAGGTATAATATTGTACTAGAGATATTGCTACAGTGTTAGTAATTAGGTAGATCTTTAATATTTCCATACAAACATTAATATTTCCTAAATAACTTACAAATTATTGCATGGCATCAGGTATTATGGGCATAAAGTCAGACCTTAGATGATGTTGAAGAAAACCGTCATTAATAACTGCACTCTAAATTGTACAGCTTTAGAGATATGTTTTTGATTATCCAAATGCCTGTTAATTTTCATATTTCTGTAAATATTTCAATAAACAATCACCCAGAAGGAAACTTATTTCTGTCATGTGAAAGAACAAGTCTTTATGAACAAAAATGCCAATACACTATGTGTCTAGCTTGTTCAGTTTGAAAGATATGAAAAGTTGTTTGCGAAGCTTTAAAGACAAATATACTTCTAAGTTTATGTGCATTATATCTTAACACTATTGTTGTATTATCTAAGTAATTTTTCCTTTTTACTGATAACATTGCTGTTTGCACCTTTTAACAGCATTTGCTGTTCATAAGATATTTACATTCCTTTGGCCTATGTTACTTAATTTGATTTTTTTTTTTAGTAAAACCTCCAGAATATAAGGATTTGCGTAGGCAAGACATTCCACAGCTCAGAGGCATTACTGAATTAACATAATCCAAAAATTATGCAAAATTATTTTCACCTCTGTTCAAGTCAAAGACACATAATCACTAAAGCAACCATAAAGGCATTATGGCACATATGTAAAGACATTATAATGGTTTCTTGGATCATGAAAGTAGTCATTAGAAGAATATTTGGTAGAAGTGAAATCTGAGAAGCCATAGCTGATATGGTATCCATTCATTTGGTCGGCTGTTGGATGGCCGACCGGGAAATGTCCGAAGGCAGTGCAGCAAATTCTCATTTGTCTGAACGCAATATGTGCGAAACACACAATACCCCCCCCCCTTTTGACCCATGGTAGCGCTTGTTTAGATGTTAGAGAGGTCGAAAATGTCGCATTCTGTGTTTTTTACAACATTCCGACCATTCGCCACTATGAAAATCGGCATTCTGGTTCGGAAAATATAACATTCGGAGAATGTTTCTTCGAGTAAATGAATGTATACCAGCTGATACAGAAAAAAGTCATGGAATAAGTTAAAACATGACAAACTGAAACCACCAAAAAATGAGTAACAAGCATAGACAGCTACTCAGTAAATGCAACATTCTAATGTAAAACATTAAAAGAATAATGTACTTGTATCTGGGACAAATTCTCAATAAAGACCATACAGACAATGCACCATGTTTCAGTGGCTTTTTTTTTTTTTTTTTTTTTTTTTTTTGCAGCTTTGGTATTGAAATGCTCATCAGAAGCTTTCTAGAACCCTATTCAGCGCTAACAAAATATAAATAAGGTAACTCCTTGGCTTTTATGTATCACATTTGTAACTGCAATCTAATATAATCTGCATAGAATCAGAGGGACACTCCCCATCAGTTGAATAAGTTCCCCTGGCCCCTTACACTGCAAATCCTTAACAAGCCTTCTTGATGCCTATATCTCTCCACTTAGCAAAATAAAATTGTACTTATCCCCAATGGGGTACCTCATTGAAAGTCAGCCACTGAAAATACAAGCATCTTATTCACATTAAGCAAATTGCTAGAAAAAGTCGATCAAACAAATAATACTTCCTTGCTTCATAAAATCATGCTGTCAAACATAAAATGGCTTTACACAAGGACATGGCACTGATGCATCATTATCATAAAAATGAGGGAAATACAAAAGTGTGAAAGCCATGTTACTAAAGCATTCAGTACAGTACTTTACATCCTTCTAATTGTATGACTACAGAACAATTTTTTCACACTTTCACATTATCAGGGTATTATAATCACCTCTGAAACCATTAAAGAATCAATGGTTTGAAACAAGCATTAGCCAATATCAGACTCTGGCTTGCTGTATGCTGGTAATGTTGGATTAGAGAGTTGAGATGAGATGCTAGTGATGAGAGGAGGGGATGGTTTGATAAGCAACACAGAACATATAACTGATTTACATCTACAAAGTTAAATTAAAAATGAAATACAGTTTGCAGATGCTATTTTTCTACTGGAAACTGAACAATGCTTGCAATGATGTAAAATAACTTGTAATATTCTTGTTGACCATAGTTTTGCAGGTGCTCACTAGGCTAACAAACCCAGTGGGCCTTTTTAAGATTAGCCATGTGCCCAAATGTATCTGACAAGGTTTATACCCTAGGGTTATTTTAAGGGGTATATGTAGGCTTGAGCATGGGTAGTCAAGCATTTACTGGCTGTTTCTGTGTAATACAGGCATAGGTGCCAGACCAGGGGTAATTCTCCTTTGCCCCAAACACAGTTCCACGTTATCTTTGAGTTGGATTAGGGAAGAACTCTGCTTACATGAATGAGAAGTGTGTTGTAAAGAAGGGGTAGTCTCCTATTTATGTTTCAGATGAGGGTTATGTCCCTAGATTAGGTGATTCTGATGCTATTCGTTATGCATAAGTACAACAGATCCATCAGAGTGGGATCAGAGAATCCTATGTAGGCCAGGCATAGATCACCTCTCAACAGTTTGTAGAAGACTGAGTACAGAGACAGAGTTTGAAGTGGTCCACATACGATGTGCTGTTTATGTCCTGTATTCTTTTTGTGGGGAATCCCTGTGGATGCTTCCATTTGTTGCATATGCCTGGTCAGAGTATATGCCAAAGAGGACATTGTACTCAATGACTGGTCTGATGAAAGCTGAGTACAGTGGAACAATTACACCCTTGGACCAAGATGCCATAACCTTGCTTATACGTTGTGCAACACAGAATGAGTCCCTTACTACTGCAGACATGTGATAGTCAAAGGCCAGGTAACTGTCTACATGCATTACTAAATCTCTGACCACTGGGTCTCTTCTTATGGATGTATTATCAATGTAGTAGTTTCCAGGTCAACTGTCTTCCCAAAGGATACCATTAATAATTTCCTGGCATTGAGTTTTAGATTTGCTATCATACAGTAGCACTTGTTAAAGAACCATGAGCCTAAAAAAATTCCATTTGCATGAGATGCTATTCCAAGAATTATACCAGTGATTGTCAAGTGCAATTTGTAGTCATTGTCATGATCCCATTATAATTTTTAGTGCATTTATATAAACAAAATTAGAACAGATTCCATAAACAGAACAGTGCATAAAGCAAACTAATAATTTTATAGCCAGTAAATATAAGAAGAAATAAAATTAGTGAAAATTAGTCATCTGACCTAAAATGCCAAAGTCCATGACTGTTTCAGTATTCAGTCTATGTTGTAAAATTTTACAATATTGTTGCTGAAAATTGGAAAAGCAATGTCCTTTTATACAGTCTTGTTCAGTAGTCTGCTTTGTCTGTACTTTCACATATTATCCTCAATCATCCCTTTAAAAGAGGTTCAGCCTAAACATGGTTATGTATCTACATATCCATACCAAGATCAGTCTAATGGCTACTTCAGCTGTAATCATTAAATAACCGTGCATGTCTGTAATTTAACCTAATATTAAAATCTTCCTTGGAATCAGTCTCAGTGTAGCTTCCTATTATCCCTTTTTCTTTCTGCTCTCAAGAGCAGATGTTCTTTCTCTATAACTATTATGATCTTTCATTATTGAACAAACTATCCATTTCAAAGTTAAATTCAGAAAATATCTATGCAATATCATGTTCTGCCAGTGCCTTCCTTATGTCAGTTTTCTCACTGCATTCTTTCTTCTTCCTCCCAGTCCAGCTTTTCTCCTACTATTCTCCATCACTGCTTAGTTTCTCACTTCTGTTTTAGATGGCAACTCAGTAGATTAATTTTGATATTATGAAATTCTAAAACAGGAAATGATCATTTATTGCTGTATGACTTTTTCTAGTACTTTGCTTAGTGGGATTAACGCTGAAAACAAGATGCAAACTCAAAGTAACAGTCCAAGACTTAAATTAATAAGTGAACTAATGAATAAATAAATGCATATATGTTAAACAACCAAATGCCATTTATATCACAGATGTTTGAAGGTTACAGAGGATTCTGAGGATGGCATATTTACAACTGCAGATTATGCTCAAGGTCCTTATGGGTTGCAAATTATCAAATTATAAATGCTGCAAATAACAGATCTTATATCTACTTCATGGTTATAGTATTTTCAAACAAAGCAAAAACACTTCTCATTATAAAAGGAAGCAGATGTGAAACAAGGATAGTGTGACATGTTTGTGGAATGGGTAGCCATACCTGTTGATGTCATGTGGTCCTGACAGTATAAACAGGACAGAGACCTAGTTAGTTTTTCTGGACTGAATTACACATTGAGATAAAATGTTGGTTTATTTGGTTTGTATCAAGTTTTGCTTTCCAAAATTAAATATATGACATTCCTCTCTTTAACAGAAGAATATAGACTGTGGCTCTTAGCAATGTGCATTCAGTTTCTTGCATTATCTTAGTAAAATAATGACAGAATAATTGAAGGTCGACATATAACCTAAAAAGTATGACTCTGTAAGCTGTATGATCTTTATAAACCCATTTTAGCAACTGCTTGAACCACTGGCGCATTCTCTAAGGCTTGGTAACAAATCAACACAATGGATTACATCTGTATAAACCAAGTAAAATAGTTTCTGACACTGTACTTTTATACTTCTATACTTCATTAATCTCATTAATATCACTCAGATTCCCAAGCCAAAAACATCAGTCTGTTTATAAAACAACAGAGCCTAGTTTAATTAATCTTTAATCTAATTCTGCTACAAGTACTCAATTCTCAGATGCTCAAAGGTAACTGGCTTGGAGCTGAATTTGAGTTCAGGCAACCAGCTGCAGCATCTTACCCAATTAGATTATTCAAGTTTGAGCAAGGTAACTGCAGCAGCCATGCAGAGGAAGTAGGAGGGGGGGTGGGAGTGTCTATTTGGTCAGCAGTCAGGAAGTGGAGTTAGATTGAGTAAGAGGGAGGGAGGGTGATTTTAGGGTTAGTAGGTGAGAAGAGAGATTAAGGGAATCGAGAGGAGGGAAGGGACTTTTGGAGTTAGGAAGTGGGAGGGGAGTTTTAGAATTAGGGAGTGGTAAGGGACTTTTTAATATATCATTTTATTGGTTTTATAACAACAACCTTGAATAAACGGTGAGTATATATGATGTAAGTAGTGCCAAGAAAGCAGTATATAACAATAAAATAACAACAATCACAGTCTTTGTCTACCAGTTATACACCTATTGTAATGAAAATTACTTTGTCAAAAAGTGTAAACGTATTTACATATGACCAAGATTTTTAATGTTTTCCATATGTGTTCATTCTTCTGTCTTTACATTCCCATCTGATATCTCCATCTCATCACATTCAGTTGATAACAGTGTGACCAGTCTTAGCAGTTTTAAATATTCAATGTGTAACCTTCCCATTTTTGCCATTTGTAGTGCTATTACCATTTGAAACAAATGCCATCATTAATCTGGTAATCAGCTCTTCTTTTTCCCATCCTAGTGCATCCTTCTCTATTCCTAGCCCTAGGGCTTGCCATGTTCTTGTTATAGGCTTACTGAATATTTTCTTCCAACCTTCAATCACTTGTTTCCATCTCTTTTGTGCCCTTCTGCATTCCCAAAACATATGCAACATCCCTGCATCCTTCATACTGCATTTCCAGCACTTTACACCCATATCCCCCTTTCATACATTATTTTATTGTACCATAACTGTAGTATTCTTATCTGTTGGTCCAACACTTAAGGCCATTTCCTAAGAAGATGACCATTTTTCCATATTTGGCTCTGTTTAATGTGTGTCACTCCCTCATGTACGGCTGTCTTGACCTTCCACACCTTCCTAAGCTAAGCCCTTCTTTCTTCACTCCTCCATTTTCTAATGCCTTTTTATATTAAATACTCCTTATCTTTTTCACACTACCCCATTTATTCTCTTGAGCCTCTCTACTATTTCTTTCCTGATTGGTGTTGGTGTAAACTGTATAAACGTTTATCAATGTCGTAAACATTCCAATATGTTCATTTATAACTGGGTAGGGTATTTGTAGCCTTTTTTCTCTTTCTAATTGGGTAGTGACTTCGTAATGTATAGTACAGTAGCCTTTCTTTCCCTCTTGACCAGTGTAGTTGTTATTTAGATTAACCAACTCCTAAGTGTCTCCAAATGTTTATGCCTTCATATTTATTTATTTATTTATTGCATTTGTTAACCGGGAAAGTCCACTAGGCCTAGAAAAAGAAAACATTTTCAGTGGCAGCCCGGGGAGAAAAGCTCCACATTTATTACATACAAAAGTAAAAATGTTAATACATAGGACATTTCATACAAATGATCCATAATTACATGCAAGAGTAAAAATGTTGATACATAGAATGAAGTATTTAGAGCAGTACTTTCACACTTAAGGAAACTAATAGCAGAAACAGTGGTAATATTTACAATCAGGTCTAACTATGGAAGTAATGATGGCATGTATTCTAGATAACACTTGAGTATAAATATATTTGCAGAGTTCCTAGCTGAGGATAGTTAGCTTCAGGGTAGAAAGGAGGCAACAGAAAGGCTAAAGGAGGAACAGTCAAATCAAGGTGATGGCAAGGAGTCAGAATGGTACAGAGAAGGAGAGGGGAATATTCATAGATGAATGGTTAAGGTTGATGCTCCTGAGTGGGAAGTCAGGTGTTGGGGTTATTTGTTGGGGTACAGGAGCATAGCCAGTGAGAAGAGAGATGTATCAGCTTTGGCCGGCTAAGATCTCGCTGTATTCAACTAGACGTATAAGATAATTTAAGTAGCTTTATCTAAACTTTTTTCAAATAATACAGTATTTAAATTGATTTAACTGTGTTGCAGGAATATTAACTGAACTGGAAATTTTGACTCTGCTCTTCAGTCAGTGCTTGCTTGAATTTTATTATTTGTTAGTAATTGCAGGTGTGGGGATAGCCACATTCTTTGATTTCTTGTCCTTGCCAATTTAAGTGGTACAGTTTGAATTATTTTCTGCTTAAAAACCTCAGCTTTGGCCAGCTAAGATCTAGCTGTATTCAACTGGACGTATAGTGAGATCATATTCTGATTTCAGACACTCCTACTGTGTACAAAGAGAGCATCTGGGAAACAGAAAAAAAAATTAAGCTTGTTTCCTGCCTTTCCTGTTAAGTGGTATAGACTGTTTGTAGGCTTCTGAGCCCCCAAACCCTTCTGTGTTGGAGGGAAGCCTTCTAGCTTAGTTTTTTTTTTTCTTATAACTAGCCATTTTTCTAGTTTCTGCACTCAAATTTGCTTCTTTGAACTCAACACTTGTTCAGAACTCATTGTAAGCACTACATAACCTGCAAATTACTACAGCACTCAACTTTCCTCACTTGTCTAGTAGAAAGCAATTTTTAGTACTTAATAAATAAGCACTTATCCAGGCATGTCTAAGGGTCAGCTCCCAGTGATTTCTCCTGTCTACCTGATGAATCTGGGGATCTTGGGGCAATTCAGCAATTGCATCATGTACACAGACAACCCTCTCCTCCTACCACCCAACACTACAACCTGTGAGAGATGCACTTATATAGCCAAACTGGAAGCAAAGCTCTCTTCACCCAAGACTGGACTAGACAGTCAAGAGGAGAAGGTAAATACTTGCACCATACCACACTCATCACATAGTCCCTCAAAACCTACACCACCAAAACACACACACATAGAAACACAAAGCACACACCTACATTCACGGAGGCTCTCAATAAAAACCTGCCCAAGCATCAGGGACATCCAAAGCATAAACGCAAGCAAACTCCACCCCCCAACACAACCCAAAAGACACATAGCCCACAAACTCAGTCTGCCACTCAACCACAGCCCATAAGGCATAACAATGTACCCAACACTCTAGTCATAGGTGACTCTATAGTCAGGCACACTGATGTTCCACTCACTAGACTAAACAAGGCGAAAGTTACTGTCAGCTGCCTGTCAGGTGCCAGGATCCGCCACATAATGCATGCACTCAGGTCACTCCACAATAAGTACAAATATGACACTGTCATTGTCCATGTTGGTGTGAATGACCTGAGACGTACCTCCCTGGACTACATGAAAAGAGACATGGAGGAGCTCTCCGATCTTGTATCCCAGGCAGGTATGACCCTAACCCTGAGTAGCATCCTGCCATCACCCAGAATGCTACCACAGTACAAGGACAAAATGATTGACTTCAACAATTGGCTAAGCTTCTGGTGTCATTCTAAGGGGATCCAGTATTTGTCTGCCTGGGACAACATGATCGACAGTCCATGATGCTTTGCCAGAGATGGCCTGCACCTGTCGCCCTTAGGATTCTGGATACTGGCTAAGGCTCTTGCCACCCCTATAGTGCCTTTTTTAGGCAAGGTTCAAATGACAAATTCACCACCATAACAGGTACAAGCAAGCAAAATCTGAGGGTAATGCTACTCAGTGCTAGAAGTCTAAACCTCAAAATGCACTCACTCGAGGCACTCCTTAAAATGGAGAACATTGGCATCTGTGCAGTGACAGAGACCTGGTTCAAAGCTCCAGAGAGCACCCCTGCATTACCAGGCTTCAATTCATACCACAGCTTTCGGCCACCTAACCCAGAAAGAAGCACTAAAGGTGGAGGCGTGTCCATATTCATTAAGGACATCCACACCTCCAGGCTAGTTGCACAGCATAATGCATCCGAGATTATCCAAGTGCAACTAAATCTGGGCAAGACACAATCCAAATTGTAGCTTGCTACAGACCCCCCACCATGGCCCAGGATTTACACTCCTCATTTCTTGATACACTGGAAAGTATTAGGGTACAACCCAACACCCTAATAATGGGTGATTTCAACTACCCCACCATTAACTGGGAAAACTACTCATGTACCAACTCTTTTGCTCAATGTTTTCTAGAATTCATAAATTCCAACGCCTTGGATCAACTTATTCACACCCCCACCAGGGGCAGCAATATCCTAGGCCTGGTCATTACCAACATGGGAAACCGGTGTTCCACACCAGAGGTCAATTCCTCGTTGGTCAGATCCGACCACAACCTAATCAGCCTAGACATCCACATCCCACCCCCAGACCCGATTAGGGAAATCATCGTAAAAAAACTTCTCAAAAGCCAACTTTACACTTCTTAAGACAGAAGTGGCAAACTTCATGACACCCATGCAGATGGACAATAGAGGTATGACTGCCGAATCCTACACAAATGCACTTTATATGCACTTACACGAGTGCATGGATCATGCTATCCCTAATAGAACCAAGATGTTATCCTCCAAAAAAGGAAGCCAATCTGGTGGTCCTCTGCCATAAACAAACTCTACAACAGAAGAAAGAAACTGTTGCAAAAAAGAGTAAAATCCCATGACTGGAGGAACTCCCTGGTCAACCTCAGTAAGAAGCTGAGATCCCTCATAAAATCCTCCAAAGTTAGTTACGAAAACAAAATTGCCACTGACTCTAAAGACAACCACAAAGCATTCTATAGCTATGTCAAGAATCTAAATGGGAACACTCAGATCTGCTCTGAGTTACAGCATAATGGCACTTTTTTTCAAATAATACAGTATTTAAATTGATTTAACTGTGTTGCAGGAATATTAACTGAACTGGAAGTTTTGACTCTGCTCTTCAGTCAGTGCTTGCTTGAATTTTATTATTTGTTAGTAATTGCAGGTGTGGGGGTAGCCACATTCTTTGATTTCCTGTCCTTGCCTATTTAAGTGGTACAGTTTGAAATATTTTCTGCTTAAAAACCTCAGCTTTGGCCGGCAAAGATCTAGCTGTATTCAAATGGACATATAAGAGAACTTAAGTAACTTTATCTGCACATTTTTTCAAATAATACAGTATTTAAATTGATTTAACTGTGTTGCAGGAATATTAACTGAACTGGAAGTTTTGACTCTGCTTTTCAGTCAGTGCTTGCTTGAATTTTATTATGTGTTAGTGATTGCAGGTGTGGGGGTAGCCACATTCTTTGATTTCCTGTCCTTGCCTATATAAGTGGTACAGTTTGAAATATTTTCTGCTTAAAAACCTCAGCTTTGGCCAGCTAAGATCTAGCTGTATTCAACTGGATGTATAAGAGAATTTAAGTACCTTTATCTGTACTTTTTTTCAAATAATACAGTATTTAAATTGATTTAACTGTGTTGCAGAAATATTAACTGAACTGGAAGTTTTGACTCTGCTCTTCAGTCAGTGCTTGCTTGAATTTTATTATTTGTTAGTAATTGCAGGTGTGGGGGTAGCCATATTCTTTGATTTCCTGTCCTTGCCTATTTAAGTGGTACAGTTTGAAATATTTTCTGCTTAAAAACCTCAGCTTTGACCAGCTAAGATCTAGCTGTATTCAACTGGACGTATAGTGAGATCATATTCTGATTTCAGACACTCTTACTGTCTACAAAGAGAGCATCTGGGAAACAGAAAAAAAATTAAGCTTGTTTCCTGCCTTTCCTGTTAAGTGGTATAGACTGTTTGTAGGCTTCTGAGCCCCCAAACCCTTCTGTGTTGGAGGGAAGCCTTCTAGCTTAGTTTTTTTTTCTTATAACTAGCCAGTTTTCTAGTTTCAGCACGCAAATCTGCTTCTTTGAACCCAGCACTTGTTCAGAACTCATTGTAAGCACTACATAAGCTGCAAATTACTACAGCACTCAACTTTCCTCACTTGTCTAGTGGAAAGCAATTTTTAGTACTTAATAAATAAGCACTTACCCAGGCATGTCTAAGGGTCAGCTCCCAGTAATTTATCCGGTCTACCTGATGAATCTGGGCATCTTGGGGCAATGCAGCAATTGCCTCATGTACACAGACAACCCTTTCCTCCTACTACCCAACACTACAACCTGTGAGAGATGCACTTATATAGCCAAACTGGAAGCAAAGCTCTCTTCACCCAAGACTGGACTAGACAGTCAAGAGGAGAAGGTAAACACTTGCACCATACCACACTCATCACATAGTCCCTCAAAACCTACACCACCAAAACACACACACATAGAAACACAAAACACACACCTACATTCGCGGAGGCTCTCAATAAAAACCTGCCCAAGCATCAGGGACATCCAAAGCATAAACACAAGCAAACTCCACCCCCCAACACAACCCAAATGACACATAGCCCACAAACTCAGTCTGCCACTCAACCACAGCCCATAAGGCATAACAATATACCCAACACTCTAGTCATAGGTGACTCTATAGTCAGGCACACTTATGTTCCACTCACTAGACTAAACAAGGCGAAAGTTACTGTCAGCTGCCTGTCAGGTGCCAGGATCCGCCACATAATGCATGCACTCAGGTCACTCCACAATAAGTACAAATATGATACTGTCATTGCCCATGTCGGTGTGAATGACCTGAGACATACCTCCCTGGACTACATGAAAAGAGACATGGAGGAGCTCTCCGATCTTGTATCCCAGGCAGGTATGACCCTAACCCTGAGTAGCATCCTGCCATCACCCAGAATGCTACCACAGTACAAGGACAAAATGATTGACTTCAACAATTGGCTAAGCTTCTGGTGTCATTCTAAGGGGATCCAGTATTTGTCTGCCTGGGATGACATGATCGACAGTCCACGATGCTTTGCCAGAGATGGCCTGCACCTGTCGCCCTTAGGATTCCGAATACTGGCTAAGGCTCTTGCCACCCCTATAGTGCCTTTTTTAGGCAAGGTTCAAATGACAAATTCACCACCATAACAGGTACAAGCAAGCAAAATCTGAGGGTAATGCTACTCAGTGCTAGAAGTCTAAACCTCAAAATGCACTCACTCGAGGCACTCCTTAAAATGGAGAACATTGACATCTGTGCAGTGACAGAGACCTGGTTCAAAGCTCCAGAGAGCACCCCTGCATTACCAGGCTTCAATTCATACCACAGCTTTCGGCCACCTAACCCAGAAAGAAGCACTAAAGGTGGAGGCGTGTCCATATTCATTAAGGATATCCACACCTCCAGGCTAGTTGCACAGCATAATGCATCCGAGATTATCCAAGTGCAACTAAATCTGGGCAAGAAGCAATCCAAATTGTAGCTTGCTACAGACCCCCCACCATGGCCCAGGATTTACACTCCTCATTTCTTGATACACTGGAAAGTATTATGGTACAACCCAACACCCTAATAATGGGCGATTTCAACTACCCCACCATTAACTGGGAAAACTACTCTTGTACCAACTCTTTTGCTCAATGTTTTCTAGAATTCATAAATTCCAACGCCTTGGATCAACTTATTCACACCCCCACCAGGGGCAGCAATATCCTAGGCCTGGTCATTACCAACATGGGAAACCGGTGTTCCACACCAGAGGTCAATTCCTCGTTGGTCAGATCCGACCACAACCTAATCAGCCTAGACATCCACATCCCACCCCCAACCCCAATTAGGGAAATCATTGTAAAAAACTTCTCAAAAGCCAACTTCACACTTCATAAGACAGAAGTGGCAAACTTCATGACACCCATGCAGACGGACAATAGAGGTATGACTGCCGAATCCTACACAAATGCACTTTATAAGCACTTACACGAGTGCATGGATCATGCTATCCCTAATAGAACCAAGATGTTATCCTCCAAAAAAAGGAAGCCAATCTGTTGGTCCTCTGCCATAAACAAACTCTTCAACAGAAGAAAGAAACTGTTGCAAAAAAGAGTAAAATCCTATGACTGGAGGAACTCCCTGGTCAGCCTCAGTAAGAAGCTGAGATCCCTCATAAAATCCTCCAAAGCTAGTTACGAAAACAAAATTGCCACTGACTCTAAAGACAACCACAAAGCATTCTATAGCTATGTCAAGAATCTAAATGGGAACACTCAGATCTGCTCTGAGTTACAGCATAATGGCACTAAATATACAGAACCAATTGATATTGCCAACATCCTAGCAGATAGGTTCAGTGCTAACTTTACCCCCCTCTCACCCCCTAGAGGGCCCATCTCTATACCGGAAGAATGCAAAATTCCTATAATCACGGCTGCACAGGTAAAAAACACACTCTCCAAAGCCAAGAACACAGCATCCATGGGACCTGACAATATCCCAGGCTGCATTCTACACGAAATACAGAATGAACTGGCACCCTACCTAAGTACCATGTTCAATCATAGCCTAACCTCAGGCTTTGTACCCACTGAATGGTGCACCGCGACAGTTATCCCACTCCACAAAGGGGGAGCCACGATGGACGCCGGGAACTACAGCTCCATTAGCCTGACGAGCCTGGTCTGCAAGGCCATGGAACGTATCATTGTGGAACTCATAAACAAAGACATTGGTAATCTCCAAACTCTGGACCCTACTCAGTTTGGATTTGTAAAAGGCAGATCATGTCTCCTAAACCTGATTGACTTCTTTGAAGCAGTCACCAAAGCCATAGATGAGGGTAAAATGGTTCACACAGCTTATCTAGATCTCGCCAAGGCTTTCGACACCATCCCCCACTCTGGAATTATAGATAAGCTCACTAAACTAGGTATAAATCCCTATGTCACAAGATGAGTTGCCAACTGGCTCACGGGCAGAACCCACACTGTGAAAGTAGTGGATTCCAAATCCGACATCAGACCAGTGACAAGTGGAGTACCACAGGTATAACTCCTGGGTCCTCTCCTGTTTGATATCTACTTCTCTGAAGTGCAGGCCAACACAGAAGGTCTTTGGCTAACAAAATTTGCAGATGACTGCAAACTAGGAGCCATAATCGAAACTCCTAAAGATGTGGACAAACTACAAAGGGGCCTCACTGAGACAGATACCTGGTGTCAAAGCCATGGCCTGAAGCTCAATGCCAAAAAGTGTATTGTCATCCCCTTTGGTAAAAACTCTGTACCCATGAACTACCACATAGCTGGTAGTCTACTTAATGCCAAAAATGTGATGAGACCTTGGGACACAGGTGGACAGTAGTCTCTCCTTTGATAATCACATCGCCACAGTGGTCAGGAAATCCTTCTACGTGGCTCATCTCATCACAAAAGGTTTCTCATCCAGAAAAAAAGAAGTCATTGTTCCCCTCTACTCATCACTCATTAGACCCATTGTAGAGTACAACGCCCCTTTTGGTATGTACCTCACAAGACATCTACAACAACTGGAAAGACCACAGAAATACCTCACAAAGAGGATTACTGGCCTCAAACAGATGCCCTATGCAGACCGTCTCAAAAAACTACAGCTTTACTCCATCGCATATCGCCTACTCAGGGGCGATCTCTGCCTAACATACAAAGCTATGTCAAACCCAGAGCTGTTGGACATGCTCCACTTAAAGAAATCCCAATCCCTCCGAGCTACATCCTCTAGGGACCTTAACCATGTCACCACAATAAACAGAACATGCTGGAGGGATAGATTCCTGTCCCAGAGACTTCCCATACTCTGGAACAGACTACCTATCTATGTCAAACAGAGCTCCTCATTAGCACTCTTCAAGAAAAATCTTGATGATTGGATGGGAAATGGGAAATTCACCCCGGGGATCACTTCTGTGGCTCTGCTTGACAGGGGCACAGGAAAATAATTTTCTTGGGTGGCAAAAGCCAGGGTACATTTTTTGGCTAGGCTTGTATGGGCCCTAGGGCCGATAGCCTAGTACCTACCTATGAACCTATGTAATTTGAAGGATTTTTTTAAAGGAGGCGGGATTGCTGATTGTCCTGATTGAGGAAGGAAGATTATTCCATAATATGGAAACAGCATGAGAATACATTTGTCTGGCTGAGAGCTTGGGTTTCTCGACAGATAGTAACATTTTGTTTTCAGACCTGATGTGGTGATTGGGGTGGTACATGGTCAGCATGGAGGAGCGGGAAGAGCAGGTTTCAGGTTGGTAGATTATCTTGTGGGCTGTAGTTAACTGAAGCTAAGTAAGATGGTGGGGGGATTCTAGCCAATTTAGTTGATGCAGAGAGGGACAGTGGTGGGTAGAAAATTTTGCATTTGTAACAAATTTAGCGACTTTGTTGTAGCAAGAGTCAGGTTTAGTTTTTAAGGAGGACTGTAGATTGGTGAGGATGGGAGCACCATATAGCAGAGTTGGAAGCAGGAAGGATGATGCCAGGGCCTTTTTAGGAGAGAGGCTAAGGAAATAGTTGTGCCTATAAACAGCACCTAGCTTTTGATGGTTGTTTTTTATGTTGCTGTGGATGTGAAGGTCAAAAGTTAATTTGCCATCAATGATGACACCTAGCAATTTGGTACTAAGGACAACTTCAATTATAGTGTTGTTATGGGAATGAACAGTAAATAGTGACTTGTCAACAGGGCTGGATTTTGTGGGGGTAAATATTAAGAGTTTTGCTTTACTGGGATTAAGGGCGAGGTGGTTCTGGGACATCCAGGATTCAGTAGGGGTAAATGTTTCTTGGGTAAGATGTTGTAATACAGTGGCAGATTTAGAAGAGCAGATGATAGTTGAGTCATCTGCACGTTGGATGACAGTACTGTGGGTAAGAGTGTTATGAAAGCTATTGACAAATATACTGAATAGGAGGGGACCCAGAATTGAACCTTGGGGAAAACCTGTATTTGTAGTGATGAAAGGGGAGGAAGAATGCTGACATATAGTAGATTGCTGCCTATTGCTGAGATAGTTAGTAAACCATTGTAGGGTGGGGGAGATAGGCTGAGGTTAGAGAGTTTAGTAAGCAGTAGGGAGTGGGAAATGGTGTCAAATGCCTTTGATAAATCAAGAAAGTGTGCAGAGACTAACAAGCCAGCATATTGAGCTGTATTTACTGTGTCCAAGAAGGAAATGAGGGCAGTGTTGGTGCTATGCCCGGGCCTAAAGCCTCTCTATCAAGGAATACAGCAGGTGACTCGATATTTTCCAACTCAGTTGGTAAAATTTGGAATCAACTTCCTACAGACCTCTTAGCCCAAACTTCTATCACACTATTTAAAACTCAACTGAAACATTTTCTAACCAATCACTGGCTTTGCTCTTGCAATAACCCTAGCTGATCACGTACCTCCTACCTTCTCCTGCATCCTTTGCACTGTCTCCCAACTCTATTTCTCCATTTTATTTTTCATCTCTACCTAAGAAATTGACTCTCTCAACTTCAAACTAAAATTTTCTAGTAACTCTATCTTTTGCTTTTAAACTACTTAATTATTTCTGTCTCACATTTTATATACATGTACTGAAGAAATTTGATAGTCTCTGTTTTCACATTTTAACTTACTGAAAAGATAGCCTAAATGCCTGTTTTAGTTGCGTCTTAAATTCCCTATGTAATTATGAATGCCTGTTTTAGTTGAATCTCAAATTACCTATGTACTTTGACCTGTACTGTAGAAATTTGATAGCCTCTGTATTCACCTTTTTGAACTTACTGAAAGGAAAGCCTATATGCCTGTTTTACTTGTGTCTTAATTCCCTATGTAATTTTAAATGCCTGTTTTAGTTGTGTCTTAAATTACCTATGTACTTTGAATGTATTTTTGTTATTATGCATTAGATAGTGGAGCTTTTCTCCTCGGGCCTCCACTGAAAATGGACATGTATCCAGTTGGACTAGCCCGGTCAACAAATGTAAAATAAAAATAAATAATAAATAAATAAATGTTGAGTGGGGGGAAAGGATTTGATGTTTTATCAGGACTTAGGAGTTGTGTATGCACTTCTCTAGTATTTTAGAGATAGGGGAAAGACTGGAGATAGGGCAGACGTTTGAGATGGAGTTGTTGCCAGCTGTATGAAGAGGGAGAACTATTTGAAGTTTTGAACAGTTCACCTTCTGGAAGATCCATTTATGTTTTATGGGCCGAGAGCACTCTCTTAATTCCAAGCTTGGAAACTCCTTCTTCCTCTTCTTCTTCTTGCTCTTGATTGGAAATGTTGTGTTTAATCCCTAGTTGATCTCAAATTGGCTTATATACCGGTGTTCTCCATGGCATAATACCTAGCTCTTTAAGACATGGCTCCCAATTTCCTCCTAGATGCCCACCATTTACATTATCTATAGAGCACCACCTTTCTTTCCCACCATATTTCAATTTCTTTGCCAGCTTGATATAATCTAATTCACGGTGACAAATTAAAAGCCATAACCTGGGATAGGATATACATCAGCCTCATCATTTCTCTGATGACAGCAGTTCCTGTCTTAGAAGTCTATATTTATGTGCCTATTCCTCATACTCTTCAAGTAAACTCTGCATCTTCTCTACTAACAGGTAGTCATATCTCCTTGGCATATACCTTATAATGTGTATAATGCACCTCCTTATCTTCAGATTTGTCTCCTGTAGTAGTACTATTTGAGGTTTTGAACAGTTCAGATTCTGGAAGATCCATTTATGTTTTATGGGGTGAGAGCACTCTCTTAACTCCAATCTTTGAAGCTTGATGTGAAGTACTTGTCTGTTACCTCCTTTTCTCTTTACCTCCTTTATCTCACCTATGTTTTCGTCTCCCTGATTATGTTTTGGTGAACTGGAGTGTAACTCCTTTGGCCATTCATTATCCCTATGCCAGGTATGGGTCAATTCATTCGTCATGATCTGCACAGGGATACGAGCAAGAAAACTAATTTCATTCCCCACTCTCCACCAGCCAATGGTTTCTTTCCCCATGTTCCTCTGCTATAACATGCAGGCAAAATGGAATATAACTTGTATGTGTTCAAAAGAAAAGTTCACCTGATCTAGCACATCCTATATTGTATAATATTCTACCTGCTACAAATCTTCTGTTTAGGAAGAAAACCTTAACTTTAACAGTCTCCATCATTTCTTAAATAAAGCAAAAATGTATTTGATGAGCAATACATTGCATCACTTGTTGTCTATATCACATTTGCAAACCATCTAATTCTGAAATAGTTCAATAGCCATACTGGCTGCATTTCACACAATATCTGCATTAACTATTGCAACATCTGTGCATTGTCATACATTGGAATACTTCATATGCTATGAATATATTGCTTTTGTTCACTATGCCATTTTCACACCTGCTGTTTATTGTTCCTGCCATTTCTTAATTACGTGTCCATTTTGAGACACGGTTTATATTGTCCATACATATCTTGATTGTCGTTTCTTTAGCTGAGAAGTTTATCAATCTCAGTATAGTCAACTAAAGCTTTTATAATTAGCAAATCCAGCAGCTGAGCTTACTTATCACAGTGTCTCTGAGGTGAAATATCTTGTTCGGACTATGGGGATGTCCCACTGTTGTCAAGCTTCTATAAACCACCTTTGGTGTGCCAGCGATATTCACCTTGGGTATCTCAGCCTGATTTATTTTCTTCTCTCCACTGTTGTTATATCGGTTTCTTCCTCCTGTTCATCTAACTATTTGGGCTATGCTGTTACCATTCACTGTGACCTCCATAGGTTCATAGGTAAATACTAGGATAACTGCCCTTGTGGGCCATTTTTAAGCATAGCCAGTTTCCCTTTTTTGTGCTTGAAATAACCTATCCCATTTGGTTATAGATTAGCCTTACCCATTTCCTGTTCAATAATTATATATTACACCTAATAAGAATAACTGGGATCATACCATAGATAATTTGAGGGAACCCATGTATAGGATAAAGCATTTAAGAGCTGCATCTGTCCATTAGTAGTACAGGAGGCAGTCCTGGGGTAAAATTTCTGTTTTCCATCCATATATCTAATTTGTGCTTGAAAATGGACAGGGATGACTTTGTTTTATGTGGATAAAGAGTCTGTTCCACAGCAGAGATATCCTCTGCAAAATATACCTGTCCCTGCAAACCATTCTGTTGATGTTACAGAAGAGGTTTAGATTCCTAGACCAAATATTTCTGGTGCCATTTGACTAATGTGCATTAAATTCATTGGTAATGGGTCAGAGAATGCCTTGTATCCCAAACACTGTTCACCTCTTAGCAGTCTGTAGGATACTGAGTATAGTGACAGGGCTTTGAGACAATCCATGTAGGACATGTTGTTTAGGCCTTGTATTCTTTTATTTAGGGGTGTTCCAGTTGTTGCATGTGTCTGGACAGATGCATGCCAAAGGGGGCATTATATTCAGTGACTGGCCTAATGAGGGCTGAGTAAAGGGGAACAATGACATCTCTAGATCTAGACACAGTCCCTTTGTTTATAAGCTGTGCAATATAGAAGGACTTTCTTACAACAATAGGCACTCCATTTTGTTTCTTCTGGGAGATGTACCTAACCCATTCATCAGTGTTTGGAGCTCTAACTGTTTTTGATTATTTCTTCCATTTTGCAGTTGTTGCTATTCTGGGCTAGTATACTCTCTATGTAGCTTCTCCCCAACATCTTTTGTTTCTGCTGCATTCTCTGCATCTTTCCTAGACGACTTTGTCTCTGTATTGTTCATGATTTCTGTAGTATTGTCCTGCTGCCTGGCCTCTTTAGCTTATGATCTCTTGGATCTATCTGTTTCTCATTCCATTTCATTATATATTATAATGTGTTTCAGCCCATTCCATGACGTTTTGCCTTGTTTTTTTTTTCTTTTTCAACTGCTAAGTAAGTATGTGTTTTTGTCTTATTCCAGGCTGAAAATATCAGTGTGGGTGGGTGAACTATACTCACTGGGAAACCTATTTCTGTTATTTTCTCAACAGATAATCTGCTTCCTTTTGATGGTGCTGTAAACCTGACAAATAGTCCTCCATGAATTTGATGCAATTTTACTTCCACAAGACACCTCACTTTTTCCTGTGCCTAATAATCCGCCCTCTTGTTGGAAATAAGCCGAGCTCCATAAAAATGCCACTGGGTTTGTTGGTCTCTGTTTTCCTCTTTCCAACTTGATAAATCCATTCTCTTCTAAAGGTAACTGCATCCCTGTCTGATCATATTTTCTACAAAATCCAAAAACTCTTGAGCATTTATGGTTTCACGAATGTCAATAATCTGCATATTACATCTCTGACTTCTATTTTCCAAATTGTCTGCTTTTATTTGTATCATTTTCACATTCTTCTCTAACTCTTGTCATTTTACTGATTCTACTATTTCCTGTTTCCTCTGCTTATTTCTTCCACAGCAGCAGTTATCTGACCTTTCATAGTCTGAAGTGTGTCTTGAGCAGGTAGTACAAGTGAATGGGAAGCCTCCGTAACATGCAGAATTGCCAAAAGGTTCTCCAGCATCTGCTCATCAGAATTAGCCTCCTTAAATCAAGTAACTCATTCTCCAGTTGCTGCAATACTCCTGCCATTTTGCCTCTGATTTCTGCTGCATTGCTCCTCTTACAGCTGCATTTATTTTGCTGATTCACTGTCCTAGTGAAGAGAGACAGAACAAAGTTGCCATTTTTCTTGGGTAAAGTTACACTGCCATAAGGTTCATAGGATCATAGGTTCATAGGTGTGTACTAGGCTAATGGCCTTTACAAGCCTAGCCCATAGAAGCACCCTGGCATCATGCTGCCCGACGTTAGTTCCCAGTGCCTCTATCAAGTAGAGCCACTGGAGTGATCCCCAGGGTGAACTTTCTATTTACCATCCACTCATTAAGATTTCTCTTGAAGAGGGCCAGTGAGGTGCTCTGCTTGACATGTATGGAAAGTCTACTCCAGAGCATGGGCAGTCTCTGGGTTATGAACCTGTCCCTCCAGCATGTACTGTTGATTGTGGCAATGAGGTTGAGGTTTCTAGAGCGTGTGGTGTGCAGAGATTGGGATTTCTTTAGATATAGCATTTCTAACAGAAAATTAAAAAGACATGGCTTTATAAGTCAAGCAGAGATCGCCTCTTGGTAGATGATATGAGACAGAGAATAGCTGGAGTTTTTTTTACTCTGTCCATGTAAAACATGTGTTTAAGGCCTAGGATCCTCTTTGTGAGGTACTATTGTGGCCTTTCCAGCTGTTGCATGTGTCTAGTAAGGTACATGCCAAATGGGGCATTATACTCGATGATTGGCCTAATGAGAGAAGAGTAGAGAGAGAGAGAGAGATGATGGCCTCTTTCTTCCTGAATGCAAAACCCTTGGTAATTAGATGTGCCACATAGAAGGACTTTCTGATCACAGTGGCAATGTGGTGGTCGAAGGAGAGGTTGCTGTCAACCTGTGTCCCTAGATCTTATATAACGCCTTCCATGTTCAGTGGGCTCCCATCAATGTGGTAATTAGTGGGAATTGAGTTTTTCCTGAAGGGGATGATAACGTATTTTTGGCATTAAGCTTAAGGCCATGGTTTCTACACCAGTCATTGGTCACAGTGAGGCCTTTTTTTAGGATGTTTACATAACTTGGGGGATTAATAATGGCTCCCAGCTTGCAGTTGTCTGCGAAATTGATCAGCCAGAGTCCCTCTGTGTTGGCCTGGATATCTGAGAAGTAGATGCCAAACAAGAGAGGACTCAGGACCAATCCCTGTGTGGCTCCACTCATGACTGGTTGGCAGTCTGACTTGGAGTCTGCTACTTTCACACTGTGGGTTCTGTGAGCCAATTTGAAACACACCTAGTGATATAGGGGTTGATGCCTAGTTTGGTGAGTTTATCAATAATTCCTGAGTGGGGAATGGTATCAAAGGCTTTGGCCAGACCGAGGTAGGCTGTATGAACTGCCTTGTCCTCATCCACAGCTCTGGTGACTGATTCAAAGAAGTCAACCAGGTTGAGCAGGCATGATCTACCTTTCACAAAACCAAATTACATGGGATCTAGAGTTTGGAGATTCCCTATATCCTTGTTAATTAGGTCCATGATGATGCGCTCCATAGCCTTACATATCAGACTCATCAGGCAATAATTCCCAGGGTCTGTAGTCACTCCCCCTTTATGGAGAGGGATGACAGTAGCAGTGTGCCATTTGGTAGGGACAAAGCCTGAGTTGCAGCTGTGATTGAAAAGGGCACACAGATGTCATGCCAGTTCACTTTGTAGTTCATGTAGAACACATCCAGGGATATTGTCGGGTCCCACAGAAGCTGTATTCTTGGCCTTTGACAATGCAGCTTTAACCTATGCTGCACTAATGCTGGGTGCCTGGCATTCCTCTGGTATTGTGATTGGTCCTTTAGGGGGGGGGAGTGGGGTAAAGTTGGCACTGAATCTGTCGGCCAGTATGTTGGCAATATCTGTTGGCTCAGTATAGGAGGTACCATTGTGCAGTAACTCAGAGCAAATCTGGGTATTGCCGTGGAGATTTTTGATATAACTATAGAAAACTTTGTGGTTGTTTTTAGTGCCTGCTGCAATTCTGCCTTCATAGCTGGCTTTAGAGGTTTTGATGAGGGATCTCAACTTTTCGTTGAGGCTAATAAGGGAATTTTTCTAGTCTTGGGAATTCAATACTTTCTGCAACAGTTTCTCAGTTTCTTCCTTCTGTTGTAGATTTTATTAATGGCAGGGGACCACCAGATTGGCTACCTTTTTTTGAAGAAGAGCATCTTGGTTCTGTTGGGTATGGCTAGTTCTATGTATTTATGTATGTGTTCGTACAGTGCATTGGTGTATGATTCAGCAGTCATACAGCTATTTTCCATTGACATTGGTGCTGTGAAGTTATCTACCTCTGTTTTTAGGAGCCCAAAGTCAGCTTTGGAAAATTTTTGGTGGTTATCTTTGGAGGGGGTGTGGGTGACATGTGGATTTCCACGGTGATTAGTTTGTGATCGGATCTAAACAGGGAGGAATTGACTACTGGTGTAGAGCAATGGTTGCCCGGGTTCCTATTACATGATCGAAGTTTTGAAACTTCGAACACAACAATATCGAACTTGTCTGTTCAAAGTTTCAAAACTTCATACATGGAAAAAAAAATAAAGATGCAACAGTAAACTAAATATTCCCTTTCCGCACTATACTGCGGTCTTAGAGTTGGTTTATTTAAAGAGCGGAGGGTGTGGGGGGTGCAGGGGGGTTTGCCCCCTGCTTGCAACAGTTATTTTACTGTTGCATCTTTTTTTTTTTTTGTATGGGTTCGAACTTCAGCAAGTTCAGCTATATGGTTTTGATCATATAGGGTTTGAACTTGTTGAAGTTTGATCATGTAATAGGAACCCTGGTTGCTCATGTTAGTAATAACCAGGTCAAGGATGTTGCTTTCTTTACTGGGTGTAAGAATGAACTGGTCCAGGGCATTGGAACTGATGAATTCTAGGAAGCATTGGGCCAGTGTATTGGTGCATGAGTAGCTTTCCCAGTTGATGGAGGGGTAGTTGAAGCCGCCTAGTATAAGAGTTTTGGGTTGGACCCTAATAGTTTCCAGGGTGCTTAGGAATGTGGAGTGAAAGTCTTGGGACATGGATGAGGACCTATAGCAGGCTATGACCTGAATCGTGTCTTACCTAATGTTAGTTGTACCTGAAGTATCTCAGATACATTATGCTGGGCTACTAGTCTGGAAATGAGCATATCCTTTATGAATATGGATACACCACCACCTTTGGCACTTTGGTCTATGTTCTAGGGCAGAAAGGTGTGGAATGAGTTTGCAGGGGTGCTTTCTGCTGCTTTAAACCAGGTCTCCATTACAGCATCAATGTCGATGTTCTCCATTTTGAGGAGTGCTTTGAGCAAGTGCATCTTGGGATTTAGACTTCTAGCATTGAGCAGCATGACCCTCAGATTGCATTTATTTATAGCTGTTACGGTGGTAATTTGGTCTTTGGAGCATTGCCTAAAAAAGGCACTATAGGGGTGGTAAGAGCCTTAGCCACTATCCAGAAACCCAGCTGTGACAGATGCAGGTCATCTATGGCAAAGCTTTGAGGTCTGTCAATCATGTCATCCCAAGCAGACAGATACTGGATCCCCTTAGAATGACACCAGAAACATAGCCAATGGTTGCAGTCAATCATTTTCTGCTTGTACTGTGGTATCATTCTGGGCAACGGTAGGATGCTGCTCAGGACTAGGGTCATATCTGCCTGGGCCATATAATCTGAGAGCTCCTCCATGTCTCTTTTCATGTAGTCCAGGGAGGTGCATCTCAGGTCATTCACACCGACCTGGACAGTTATAGAGTCATACATTTACTTGTTGTGGAGTGACCTGAGTGCATGTGTTATGTGTCAGATTCTGGCACCTGATCGACAGCTGTTACCTTCTCTATCGAGTCACATATGATTAGTGCATTGGGCAAGCTGTTTTGCCTTAGGGAGTTTAGGTTTAGGAAGCAAATGGGGAATTTGGGCTTAAGGTGGGGGATTGGACTTTTATGTTTAGGGAGTGATCAGGGATTTTAGGTTTAGGCAGGGGGAGTTAGAGAAAAGGGAATAGGGTTATGGAATGGGTGGGATGTTACAGTTAGGGCTCTGGTATAGTATATCTACAATTTAATAAGGTTGAGTGCTAGAAGGTCTAAATAGTTAAGTAAGATGAAGCAAATGGGAGTTAGAGATTCTTGGTTGTTGCGAGCACTAATCCTGGTGTATTTAGTTAGAGAACTTGCCTTTTCAATTGGCAGCAAGCGTCACAAGCTAATAGCATGAAATCTATGTCAGACATGGTGAATACTGTTATAGTTTCATATACAATCCCACTGTTACTGAAAAATCATAGTTTCATGTAAAGTTGAACGTCATATAAAGTGGTATGTTAGAAATAGTTCACAAGTCTTCAAATGCAAAAGTCTTATTTTTAAAGTATATTGAAATATTTTGGACTAATAATGACAATGAAAGTAATGCATTGAAAAACATGCATACAGGGAATACCCCAAAAACTAAGTGATTACAAGCAAAGAGAAAATGGCAATAAAAACTTAAAAATGCAAGCAGACAAATAATGGAATGAGAATATATTGAAATAATTTGTTTATAAGTAAATTCAGGAGAAACGTTTTTAAAAATAAAGCAAAATCTGAAACCATTACTATATCTAATAGAAAATGGAAAGCAATTATTCTGATTACTACTTAATGGTGGATGTAGTTTATAAGGCTTTGTACTGCACCACTGACCTTTTGTCTCTACTATACTCTGGTAATCTTGTAAAATTATAATCCAAACTCTTTACAAGAATATGAGTCACAAAAAATATCAGTAAGCTTTTGTGTTTATAAGAAATGCAATATTTGACTACAAAAAAGACCATCACGTCCACAGTATTTAATATGTTTAAACTATTGAGAGTTTGGACAGCTGTTCATAAAGACAATATTTAGTAATTTACTTGTATGTGAGCACTGCAACCTTTAAAATAACAACTGTATTTTATAAAGTTATGTTCCGTGTTAGTTCTCAAGATGTCACGGCAGTATGGCAAATTTGAGAGTGTCCTTCATGTAAAGAGAAAAAATATATATATTTTACATCACAGCTGTAGGGCAGCATACCAAACACAGTTGCTAAGTACGTGGAGGGATTTATAAAGAGCTGCAAAATGAAAATGGAAGATAAAGGGGAAGGATCAACAAATAGGTCACACCCAAATTAGATGGACTTTCTAAAGGATTTACTTGAAGCTTTAAGAAGAAATTGAATGTCAGTACAAATATATCAAAAAGGCTTTTTTTTCCAATCTAGATGGATTTTATTTCAAGTACTTTGTTAAAATGAATGTAGGCCACTGGAACCTTTCTATGTGCATATAAAAGCAAAGTGCCTTTCTTTTCTACTTCCATAAGTAAAGCTTTTGCCCTGCTAATGTGATGATAGCCCAGGAAAATGGGAAACTGGTCTTAAAAATAAGATAAAGTGAACAAAATAACCTCAGGCAAACATTGCACAAATAAGGTCCTCAGCTGAATAAAAGGCAGTTTGCATGCATTAACTGATCATTGTTCTGAATGAGAACACCAGCAAAAATCTATATGGATAAATGAAAGTCAGTGCATAAAGTTCACAGCCCACATTAATTCCAAAGTGGAGATTTATCCGAAAAAAAATAAATGCAGCAATGGCAATGGTAACAGCTGACATTTGGAAATTAAATCTTTATTAAAGCTAAAAAAAAATAAGTGCACCAGCAAAGCCTGGACATAGGGTACAAGGCTAGTATAAACATGATTTCAGAGAGTCTACTGAACACAATGCGATGTGTTCAAATAAAAATAGTTCTGAGTGTACAGCATCATGCCTTACATCCACATTAAGGGCACATGGAATCCCATGTGCTGTCCTGTTCTCACTAAGAACATTGCTAAAGAAGTGTTATTGTCTGTCTGAAACATGGCCTGCTCAGGATGACAGAGCAGTCAGAGAACATGGCAAGCTGTTACCACCTGATCATTATGGCTGCTATGATCAGTCATACTGCTGGTAATCATACCTTTCAGCTCTCCAAAGTCTTGCTGAATGTCCCTCATTTTCTTCATATTTTTCCTCTGTCCCTCATAAAAGTTTTAGTTTTCTGGTAAATCAGTGAGGATTTCTGTCAGTCAATAATGCCATATCTTAGAGTTTCATACTTTGCATCCCATGATCGGCTTTGTTTATTCACCTGGGCTTTGCCTTTGTGATCAATTACATGAACTCTGCATAAATCCTGTGATACCTACACTCATGTGTGGATGATTGCTAAAGTATCCACAAATCTGTATCTGGTGGCCCTACCATCATATTATATATGCATCTATATAGCAATAACCCATGCCTGGGTGTGGGTAATGCGGGATTTACCCACGGTTAACAAAGACAACCGTGGGTAAATCCCGCATTACCCACACCCAGGAGTGGGTTATTGCTATTATACTATGACATAATTTAAGAAAAGAAACAATTACTTTTCTTAAATAATGGCATTGTATAATGCCTCTTTGCTGCCCTTCCGCAGCTGTCTGGCATCCGCGGCAGTTCTGATGTACTGTGCATGCCTACGCAGTACATCAGAGCTGTGGCCAAAAGCAATGGAGAAAGCAAGATCTCCATTGCTTTTTTACTGATTCGCTATGTTAAATGGGTTTAACATAGCGAGATAGCTTTAAAAAAAGCAACGGAGATGTCTGTTGCTTATTTTAAAGCTGTCTCGCATGTTAAACCCATTTAACATAGCGAAACAGTAATGGAGATCTTGCTATCTCCGTTGCTTTAAACCTGTCTCGCTATGTTAAACCCATTTAACATAGCGAGACAGGTTTAAAAAAAAAGCAACGGAGAAAGCAAGATCTCCGTTGCTTTTTACACACTGTGTTGCTATGTTAAAGGAGTTTAACATAGCGAGACAGCTTTAAAAAAAGCAACAGAGATCTCCGTTGCTTTTTTTAAACCTGTGTCACTATGTTAAACTCTTTTAACATAGCGAGACAGTGTTTTAAAAAAAGACTTATACTAATGGAAAAAGTCCGGGTGACCGAACCTTTTTCCGTTAGTATAAGTCGACTTACAACATGCACGCTGGCCAATCAGCGTGCACATTTTGGAATATTAATGGGAGGTCATGGTATAATCTATAATAATGTCTTGCCACTGCACAACAAAACAGATGGAACTGTTTGTTTTCTCGAGTGAGCTTTGTTTATATCCGTTTTGAAATTGATTACTCAGTGACACTATAAAATTACCTTTATTTATATTTCAGTTTATTCAAAATAAAAATAAAATAAATTCCCCATCTTCAGTATTTCAGGGTCATGTTCATGACTAACGGTAAAGAAAACTGGGAGATTGGTCATAGGTAGAGAGGCAGTAGCACAAAAAATTATACTGGATTACTGAAGGAAAAGTGACAGGCAAGCTAAAGCAAGAAGGTCTCAGTTTACCAGCCACTCTATATTCGCATTCTTATCTATGATCAAGTGCTTTTCCTAGTGAGCAAATGCATGACAGCATGGATACAAGAGGTGGAAATGAGATGTCTTCATATGCCACTAGCCTTTCTCTTTGACATACTGTGGAGCTTGGCAATCCAGGAAAATCCTGCATTGTAGCCACTGTTCCTCTGAGGTATCAGGAGTCAATTTAATGATTTATGCACTTAATGGGGATGCCTCTAGCTTCCTTCTACCTGTGGCAGACAGGACATGACGCATCAAGAGGAGATGCCCAGGCCAAACGTATGGTGTACTGGAGGAATTACATCTCTCAACTTGGCTGGGATGCTCGCAGTAAGAGCTACCAATTGTTGATAGGGACAGGGAAGCATGGTTTCTCTGCTCATTTTGCTATCACATTCACCTTCATCATGCTTCCTGTATAACTTCTTTTAATTTCATATGAAGACCTCAATCAAAGAAGAACACCAAGTACATGCATTTCTAACTATACCATCTGATTTCAGTGCAAAATATATTTTTCCTATACAGTCAACTTTCATTACTCTCAATTTCAGTAGAAATACAGAACACATTTGAATGTGACATTGTACTGATTGTTCACTACACAGTAACTGCTATTACAAGACAGAAATGTGTAACAAGTCAAATCTCAACATAGCTCAAATCATGCTATTTATAGTGTGCCTGATAAGCAAGTAGCCTACATTTTAAGGCTACCCTTTTCTGTTTTTGTAGATGCCCACTATGCTAACCTGCAATGACCCTGAACAGTGAAAGAAAGTGAAGTCATAATGAGACGCAAATGAGAAACGATGTAAAAAGGCATCAGTTAATGAGGCCTTCTCCCACCTAAGATTCATAGTCAGAATTGCATGTTTCTGCTCTGTCTACAGATTTATTACAAAAGATGGAGTCACCCCTTTGCCATCTACATTTCAGTCAGCAATGATGTTGTCACTTGCTACTAGTATTGCTATTTCTCAGTGTGAGCTGATTGCCTTGGTCAAGCCAAAACTGCTTGCACCCTGCTGTACCTGCATAGTAAGAAGGCGGAGATACAGGCACAGAATACCTCATGATAAGTTAGACAATCAGGAGGTAATTGATTAGTTCAGAATGGACAGGGATATTGTAAGGGTTTTAATGAGTATGTTTGGCCCACAGAGGGGCACCGGGGGATGCATGCACTTCCTATCCCTGTGGATACAAAGGGATGCATAGCCCTCACTAAGTTTGTCACAAGGAACCTCTACAGACAGACTGGGGACACAGTGGGTAACTCACAGGCTTCTGCCTTGAATATACTTTGGCAATTCCTGGATGTACTCTTGGTACATGTGGATCCATAAATCTATTTGCTGGAGACACCACAGGAGTGAGCCCAGACTATGAGTGTCTTTAATGAAGTTGAAAATTTCCTTGAGGAACTCAGTGAGACAGGTTGCACACATGTTGCAGTTAGGGCCCCATCTAGTCAATGGAGAGAGTGGTACTGCAATAGGAAAGGCTACCATTCCACTAATTACCAGGTAGTGTGTAATGCCTGGGGGTATATTACCAACATCTCAGCCCAGCATCATGTCAGTGCACACGATTCCAATGTCTGGCACACTAGCTCACTCTGCCACCTCTTCCTGGATGGAAGGATGCCCAGTGGTCATCTTGTTGGCAAGTGGAATTTTTGTTTTATTTTATTTAAGTAGTTATTCATGGTAAAACGAATTGCCAAATACTAAACCACTTTTTCTTTCTTTCTTTTGTCTCCTCCTCTTTCTCTCTTTTTTCTTTCAGGTGATGTTGGATATTCACTGGAGCGATGGCTCATGACACCTGTGAGAAATCCAAGTTGAGCTGCTGAAGACAGTTATAGCACAACCGTATCCCAGATCATGCTGTCATTGAAAAGGGTCTTTGGTCTCTTGAAGAGTCATTTTAGTTGCTTGGATGAGTATGTGGTGCCCTTCAGTATGACCCAGGATGTTTACTGCATGTTGCATTTTTCACCACATGATCATGTGTTGGTCTGGTGATCCATGCTATCACTGCAGCTTCCAATTCCAGTCCCTACTGGAACTAATGGTGACTAGCTGAAAGCAGTAGTAAGGGACCATATGCTGCAGAACTGAGCACTGCATACTGCTATCTAGTTAAAGAGGTGGTATTTAGTCCAGAATTATGGACCATGATATTCAGGTTACTGTTTCCTTGCTTGCAAAAATTACATAGAGTATAATTGATGTTTGCAGTGATATCTGTGGGCTCTGTTGTGTGGTGTATGGCCTGCTGTCACTGTTCATCTGACATTCTCTCTCATCTTTAATATATTTTTATTTCAAAACAATCATTCATATTATTGTTTGTGAAAGTCATGTCTGAGTACTGACTGACTCCTGTCTAGTGATGTCTAAAGGTGTTATATAAGGAATAATCAAATTGTTAACTGGTTTGCACAATATATTCTGCTGAGGCGGTGTTCCTAAGTATACACGTACTAAATATCCTCATGTGGTACAATTAATATAAAGTATTATTTCAGTATTTAACATGAGTTCATACCTTGCAACATATCATATATTTTTTTATACTAGGCAATGGTTCCTGTATTTGAACTGTTACATATTTCAACTGACTAAATTGTGTCTGTTAAGGTACTCCACATCAGATTGTTTTGTCATACACAGTTTGTGGCTTCAGAAACAAAAAAAAAAACATGATCATTTTTGCAGTGGTGAGGGTGAAATGACAGCAGTGCTTGTTTACATGACAGGAAAATCATTTTAATCTTTTATTTTCTCAGTAATGTTTCCCTGAATAATTGTGTATTACTATTTTTAAGAAAATTGCAGATAATTGCCATCTGTTACAATGAAAATGCATAGAGCATTAATGGTGTTAGACACTGCAATTTTAAGATATGACATATATATTTCTTTCCACAGTTCCATGAGTTTTAAGCAAGTCCATTAGAGGCATGAATACACACTTTATTTAATAACTTATTTCTCTTTGAGTTAAACATTAACGTGTGTGTGTGTGTGTGTGTGTGTGTGTGTGTGTGTGTGTGTGTGTGTGTGTGTGTGTGTGTGTATATGTATGTGTGTGCGTGTGTGTGTGTGTGTGTGTGTGTGTGTGTGTGTGTGTGTGTGTGTGTATGTGTGTGTGTGTGTGTGTGTGTGTGTGTGTGTGGGGGTATGTGTGCATGTGTGTGTGTGAAGGTCAAATTGTAAGTAACAGAAACATCACACTTGAATTACAGCAGGTCAATGTTAAATGTGTCATATACATTTCCTAAAGATAGGTTAGGTGGCAGTGCAAGTGATTTTGACAAGAGGTTATCATGAGAGCTGGATGGTGAGTTGATTGGATGTCATTACCTAAGTGATGCAGGTGATCCTACAGACACTGATCTAGCAGTGTTGCGGGACCATGATCAGGACCTCACATAAGAGATTCTGCTAGGTGTAGATGAACGCTGACACCTGCATGAAATCTGCTGTGCTTGCTCCCCCTTACTAATTACAATACTTTCTTTAGAAGCACTTCCAGTCTAGTCTTGTGTGATTTTCCTCTTGGTCTACAGACAGCACCCTGTCCTCTTTCCCTTCAAAGACTGACTTACTTGAGTCTGGTAAGTTCTAACTAATGTCAAATGGAGACAGTCATAGATGGAAACAGTCATACTATGCATCAGTGTGATCATGGCATTATCACCACTCATTGCCATTTCCATGTGATGCTGAAAATCTTCACCTATAGATTTATAGGTTCATTCTTCATAGTCAAGTACTAAGCAAGCTGCCCTGTGGGCCATATTAATCATAGGCAATTTCCCTTCCATACATAAGAATCAAACTCTGTACCTTATGGACACCAAACCCCAGCCATGGAGAAATCTGACCATTTCCTGCTGACTCTCTGTGGCAGTGCACTGAACTCTAACAATGTCACATTTGTTGCTAGTCAGTCAATGTTTTATGTGTCTCCTGTGGTAGCTGTGACAAATTCCCACACCTAGCACCCCTTTGCAAAGGTGTCACCATGGGCACTGTTACCTCTGAATTTCTGACATCATCTTAAAACTGTTCATCTGGATTTGTAGGTACTGGTGTAGAGGTGCATAGGTTTGGAGACACTGGTGTAGAGATACATGGGTTTGGAGATACTGGTGTAGAGGTATATGGGCTTAGAGATATAGTGTAGAGGTACATGAGCTTGGAGATACTATTGTAGAGGTGCATGAGTTTGGAGATACTGGTGTTGAGGTGCATGGGTTTCCTTCCTGTAATAGTGTGAGTATAATGTCAACATGTGCTTGACTTTGTGATGCACTATCACATCCTGCAGAGTTACTAGCATGTTGTGGGTTGTGAGATCCTGCCATTAAACCTGTGGACTATATGCCACTATCCTCAGATGCTTCTTAAATATAGCTAAGTTATCATCATCATCTTCAACAGCTATTCTACTACTGATTTTTTTTAACATATTCAGGTCACCTGTGGGCACTCTAAACAATGATTCCAAAATAGTAAGCAGTCTTGTACTGCTTTGAATGTCAGGCATAAGCTTTGATGCCTTTCAGTTTTCTCTGAGAGGAATCTGTACCTTCTCCAACTACATCCTAAGGGATGTGAGTAAGTCACAGGCTAAGGTACAATATTCTGTAACTGGCCTGAGAAAGACTGTATAAGAAGATAATTAATTCTCTGGCACTGTGGTTCTTAACCTCACAATGGATCAGGTGTACAAGTCCATATGCCTTGCAGAAGGTAATTGCTATATGGATATGAAATGAAAGGTCATTGTCTACAAAGACTCCAAGGTGCTTTGCTGGTTTACCATCCTTTAGTTGTCCATCAATAAGCTATTAAGACTGGCGTTTTTTTTTAAATGGCAGAATGGTACATTTTTATCACTGAAGGCAGGGTCATGAATAATGCACTGTATATGTTAAGTGGTCTTTAAGAGGAAATGTTATAAATGGGATTAAGAGCAATGCAGTCACCGTTGCATTTATTTGCATATTTGTTGAGCTAGGCAAGGCAGCCAGTTCTGACACCTGAAAAAGGGTGACAAAAACAATGGTCCCAGGAGAGACGTCTGAGGGACTCCCAAGGTGATAGGTAATGGTGAGACTAAAAGTATCCCTTTTCTTACCCATTATATAAGACCATGTAGCCAGTTATGAGACAAGAGTATTACAGCTTTGTTTACCTTAAGATCTATAAGTTTAAGTATGGAGTACACTGCTTTAACCAGATCGAGGTGAGCTGCATGGACAAATAAAATGTCATCCAGGTCAGTAGTCAGTCTCAAAATAATTTACGAGTTTAATCATGTAAGATCTATATTTGAGAATTTTGTATTGCATTTGGTCACAGTTCTATGATGGTTCTTTCCATCACCTTGCACAGTTTGCTTGTGGGGTTAGTAAGCCTGTAATTTTATGAGTCTGTGGAAGGAACCTCAATAACTTATTTCCAGACATCAAGAAAGAAAACAGTTTTTAATGCTCTGTTGAAAATGTGCATACTTAGTGCTGAGTGACACCTATTTATTATTGTAGAGATTAGGCTTCATGGTATCTCATCTGCTCCCATGCAATTGGTGTTTCAGATGTACTATTTCAGATGTAATTCTCTGCAAAATCATGCTGCAGAGAGGAAGGGTGGATGGGGTTCTCCTGTATGGCTTAAAATTTGAAACAAATGTTTATCCTAGTGTGTTTGTGGAGCTTTTCTCCCCAGACATCTGCTGAAAAAGGACCTGCGTCCAGTCGGAATTTCCCGGTAAACAAATAAATAAAATAATAAATAAATTTGCTGGTTCTGTGACAGAGATGCCGTTTTAACACACCTTTCTTGCTTCATTCTTCTTTCTTCCCCATCACTTTTAGTAGACCCTATAAACACTTTTTCCTTTTTGGCTTTTTTAGCTTTATTAAAGCATCACATAATAAGTTGCACCATATATTAATAGGAAAGAATACAAACCTTAACAGTTCGCATCTTAATCCTCATACAGTCTACATACACAATTTCTTTCCAGTAATTTTTATTCATGTGTGCATTACAGAAATTTCTCAATTTCTGCCTTCCCTTAAACATCGCTCCTTCTCCTGAGTATTAATCCTCATGTATTGTTTCCACAAATTCCATTTATTTCTAAGAAATTCGTCCCTTCCCTTTTCTGAAGATCCCATCCTCACTTCTTTTACATCCTTCATAATATTCAATACTTCTCTTATAGATGATTCAGATTTTAATTTCACTTTTCTAGTAATTACTTTTTGTCCACCAATACCATTAAACTTAAAGGCACACTGGAAAAAAGCTGCTCTCAGTGCAAATCTGCCCAGATTCTGAAAGATTGGTTCTCAGTGTAAGTGATTTACTTCAGTGTATGGCCTAGCTATGAGCAGGCTTACTCTGGGAACCGTATTCTAAAACACCTGCTGTCAGTGTAAGTGCTCACCGATCCTCTGTATTTATGCCTCATGGTGTTGAATTTCAATGGATTTTTAAATGAATAAATTAAAGGACTGTAGATTTCCATGACTAAATCATCAACAGGGAGTAGGAGGGTTTATTTAATAGTGCCAGCTGGTTGATGCAAGTTAATTACTCATTGAACTACAGTTGCAATTTGAATAATTCAAAAGATGATATCTTCTTTTGAGTTTGACGTGGTGTATATGAAAAATCTCATGGCACTGTGATCAGTGTAAAGGGAGAAGGGGCAGTGTTTAACTCAGCACAGCTGTAAGGTTGTTTGTTGGGATGATGGCAAACATTTTTTTCTGTATAGCATTTTTGTAATATGTTCAAGACTGCGAAAGTTTATGAAGTCTAGTAAGTTTTGCAAACAATTACTGAATGAAGCATACTTCTCCTAGTCAATGATGGGAATAAGTTATATCACAGAAATGAAAATACTTAGGAAGTCTCTGTGTTCTCCAGGTGAAATGGAGAGGTGTACAATAATATAATGCAATAACAGATTAAAACAATTGTAATTAATGCTGGTCATTGTAAATTAAGTGGGTAGTATTTCATGTCCATAATGTGTATCTTTAACTTTATTTTTCAAGGACTGACTTGTGAAAGAGGATGCAGCAACTCTTTCTCAATCCACGGAAAGTGTGGATAAAGTTGTAACCAGGTATTTATGGGATTCAGGATGGATGTTTGAACCATAACACATGCCGCAAACAGCGATGTTTTACAACAGTAACCCCCAGCTGTTTTACACGGGAATGGGCGTGACCATAGTTATCCACATGCCTAAGGGCTGTGATGTAGTATGCAAATGATGCATGATTGACATGGCATGCAGCTTTGCCTGTCAAATCATGAATATTCATTGTCTAATGTAGTTTACCTTCTTCCTCTAACTAGTGTAATCTTGACTTGTTGTATTTGTATTTATAAGCATGGGGGGTGCAGGGGCCTGGCCCCCCTGCAAAAAGTGCAAGGAAAAAAAAAAGTAATATTTGTGAGCTACACTATAAAGCAGTAGAGACCACAATGAAGGTTTATTTTTAATTGGTAACCTCCATATAGTTAATGGTAATTAAGCCTTTGTATGTGTTTGGAAATGCATCTTACTGTTTCTAGCAAAACTAAAAAAGGTAGAAAGAACAAGGTTAAATTTGTGGGTCAGAACAGTAGCACAATGCTGTAATCGTGGGAGTTATGAGGTATGGTATAGTGACTAACTGTGACCAACTCTGTTAACAGAGAGATCAGCATCAATTTTATTTTCTTGTGCAGTATAGTAAACAAGTCTCATATTGCAGATCTCAGTTCTTTGTCTAGTACATTGTTCAAGAGGGTTTCTGCAGGTCATTGAAAGGGTGTATTAATTCCGGTATCCCTTATATAAAATGCAAGTGGTTGGAACAGCTTTGCAGCTCTTTTTAATTCCCTGATAAAGGGTTTTTCAACGTTTATGTTGTTTGCAAACATGTCTTCAAGATATTTAGCTTGACAGAATTGGTGTTGGCTCCATTAGCGAGCTCTTCTTCCTTTCACATTAGTCCATATAATGGGGATAACTCATCCATCTCATTTAGAAAGAAAAGTGGTGTGTTTCAGTTATGCTGCTTGTGAGACATAGGTTTTTGTTTTTTATTTATATTTTTGCTGACTGGGTTAGTGCCACAAGCCAGTGGTCTCTTTTTAAGGGAGGTCTCCATATACCTTAAATTCCCCATTAACCCTGACTCATATATCAGCCTGTAATCATTCTGATTAAAAATTTTCCCCCTGGAATGTTTGCCACATGCCGGTAATACCAAATGAATATTCATGCGGACTACTGAAGCATTGTCATGTTTATTCATGTATAGTGACAAAAAATGACCATGAGCAGACTGTTGGGTGGGGGTTGTGTGAGCCTTGCTACTGAGTATCAGGGGTGGGTACTGTTGTAAAACATCTCCCCTCACACTGCTTCAAAGACAGGGTATGCTTCCACCTGTGTATGCTAGGTTCTGGTGGAGACCATAGTGAGGCTTTCAGTGGTGAGTTATCAATTATCTATTCATAACTTCTTATGTTAGTGTTTTATTGTTCATATACAGTATGTATATATAAAAATCATCATATTTGTATCTCTTATAGTGTGACGCCCATGCACTGGTCCAGTAATCAAGGAGCCTCAATCCTCACCACTGGCAACAGTGAGGGAGGTACACAATGGGAGGATGACAAGTACACACACAGTAAAGTACAATTTCTGTTAAGAGCACACAGAGATCACAGTCAGTCTGGGGCTGGTTTTTCCCTCTTTCTCCAAATACCCAATAAGACTCACCACTGGCACAGGTATACGGATGAGATCTCTGCCGAGTGGCCAAGCTAAGACCTCCAGCACCCACTCTGTCCAATCAGTGCTTCATGTACCTGCCCAAGTAGCTGACATGCTCACACACACACACACACACACACACACACACACACACACCTGGGAAAGGGTGACATAGGTTTACTAACTATGCCCCCTTCTGCCCACAGTATAAGGTAGTTATCACTGCCACCAGCCAGCTCTTTATCAGCTACTATAAGGCCCTTCCAAAGGGTGTCCAATCCTACTGTGTAATGTTACTAATAATCCAAATGGTAGTTTTGACCAAGAGCAAGGCTATTTAGGAGTGGTCTGTACAGTGTCACCAAATACATATGCAAGTACTCTCAGACCTTAAATATGTCTCACAAATATCAGCCACAAAGATAGGTTTAAATAAATTTAATAATAAATAAAAAAAGAACAAGAGAATACTCAGTACATCAACACAGTAACTTCAGAGTTCAAAATCACAGGAAATATTTTAAAACTACATTGCCAGACTGTCTCAAATAAATGCAGAAAACATCTAAACTCATCTTTACTATATTCTTATATATATCTAAAAGAGATACTATGCCCTAAATCTTATTTACAGTAAGTGCAGATGGTGATGATGACTGGCTGTTTCCAGGTCAAAGACAAAATACAAAATGCACGGTCTCTGTCTGAGAGAGTTCTCGAATTAATATCACATTTTACTGCTGAGTTAGCTTGGGTGACATCACTCTTTGTCACCTGACTTCAGTTCCCAGGCCAAACAGAAACTTAATAGGATTTAACATCTCTGTGTGAGAAATACATATCTTTCAGATCTTTGCTCAGAACTGTGCAGCTACTAGGAAGTCATAAAACAATAAAACACTTTTACATTTTAAACTTAGTAATTACTTCTTTTTCAAGACAATACAAAAACTTCTCGCTCTAGACATTGTGTCTGCTACTGAACTGAAACTGAGAGATAATATCTTTTGTTTATGGCCCAGCTATAAAGTAACTTAATCTCAAGTTTTGCAAGTTAATCTATATTTCAGCAGGGTATGCTCTGGTTACATCCTTGAAGCTCAGTGCATAACATACCGTTCTGTATAAATCATATCAATATTCACAAATGACAGAATTATTTACAAAATTCCAGATAGCTGGGCTGGCAGCGTGACATATAGTGTTATGGGAATCTAAAAGAAATTCATTATTTACATGAGTAACACAATGCATACACTGCTGGAAAAAAAACATGTGTGTGTTAGAATGTGTGTATAAGGTAGACTATGGAATTTTTTCATAGTATTTAACATATGTTTTAATAAAAGAGTTCAGCCATGTTTAGGAAGAGTTACTGTTTCAGTTTATACCTGCCTACTTTGTAAATGTTATTACAAATAAAAGGGACATCGTTAGCAAAATGTGCTATGCAGACTATTAGTAAATGGGAGATTTAGACTGGTTTAAGTGAAAGATCTATTTAAATTCTTAATATCTGTAAGACAGACTACACCAAACTATGTCAGTAAAAAATCAATAAAACGAGAAAACAAGGTTTGCTTTTCTCTCTGTTAATCTATCCCTTCAAAAGATAATAAACTCAGCTATGTACACCCACCACCTTAGTCGCTAAATCAAATATGCATTTGCATTCCTAACAGTATCTGTGTTGCTTGCATAGTCAGATCATAGTCAGATGGGAACCTAGGCAATACCAGTACCCAGCTATACTACTATGCCATTACTTGTCTGTCTCTCCCCAGTAACCATAAAACACAGTTAGTTCAAATCTGTCAGGATGTCTATTCATTTCTTCACTTTTACAATGATCACAGAAATCTGAATTTAATTTTAAAATTAAAATTTTTATTTCAAATTTTACAGCCAAAACACTCCCCCCGGATTTACTAATCTTCCGTGCAGGACTAGTATAATCCTGCATGGAAGCGGCCGTTTAGGAGGAGGATGGCATCATGCCATGCATATTAATGAAGGCACGCTGCCTGAACCTCTAATCCTACATGGAGCGTGTATGAGTGCAGGGGGTGTGTCTGAGAGCAGAGCTCTCACAATAAACATGCCCCTGTAAAGTAGAACAGGAGAAATGGTACATAAATGAGCAAGACTGCTCATAGGTGTCCGCATATCCCCACCAACAGACCCCATGTGTACATGAGCAACAGGACATAAAAATAAAAAGAAGTAACCCCCTTATTCATTTTTAAAACCCTGAGTACAGCTAACTGTAGGTGCGGGTGTGCCCATCGCTTAGCTACAGTTAAAGCAGCTTAAAAGGCTGAAGAGGATAAAAAGGAAGATATATGCAAATAAACAGCACAGCAATAGTGTAGGGATCAGAGCGACTGCCTAATGAGCAGGCATTCCTGGTTCGAGTCCCACTGCAGCACATACCATTTTCCATGTGAAACCTGTATACGAACATTTATTTACATTTTATTGCTGTACAACCTACTAAATAACACTTAAATGTGAAATGGAGTACTGCATTAAATGCACATGTGAAGAGTCAGTACCATAATGAATAAGTCAGCAGTAAGCAGGTGTAAGCACAGATGAGCAGTAGTAAGGATATGTAAGCACCAGTAAGCATGTGCAAGTGCGTTTGCATGAGGTGAAGCACCGCCAACACAGATTAAGCAAAGGAGAAGCTAAATGGGTGTAAGACACTGTGACCAGAAGGCAGCAGTGCTTACCTCTGTGCAAACCCGCTTACAATCACTTAAAAGTGCCTTAAGCACACCATATCTAACAGCCGGTGTTCTGGCCAGCAACAAAACAAACAGCTTCTGCAAGGACGGAACCCAGGACCATGCACACCATACACAAAATGATCTACCACTAAGCCATGCCAGATATGCAGAAATTGTATGTTGTCAGAAACATAACCACAGCCCAGTCATGCAACAGTACAAAGAATGTATACCAACAGCTAGATGGGTGTGTGTGTGCAAATATATCATTATCTAAACAGATAGAACATATCTATAGATGTAGTCACTTATATATACATATATATAAATATCCAGAGATATATACATAAATATACAATTATATGAACAGATATACA